>NW_027251054.1:0-70337 GCF_044704955.1 Pristiophorus japonicus
AGAGAGTCAGACAGAGAGAGAGAGAGTCAGAGAGCGAGACCTAGACAGAGAGAGAGCAAGAGACAGAGAGACAGTGAAAGAGACAGAGAGACATAGAGACAGAGAGAGAGAGAGAGAGAGGGAGACACAGAGAGACAGAGACAGAGAGACAGTGAAAGAGACAGAGATAGATAGAGAGAGAGAGAGAGAGACACAGAGAGACACAGAGAGACAGAGAGAGAGACAGAGAGAGAGAGAGAGAGACAGAGAGACAGAGACAGAGACAGAGAGACATAGAGAGAGAGAGAGAGAGACAGAGAGTCAGAGACAGAGACAGAGAGACATAGAGAGAGAGAGAGAGAGACAGAGAGACAGAGACAGAGACAGAGAGACATAGAGAGAGAGAGAGAGAGAGGGAGACACAGAGAGACAGAGACAGAGACAGAGAGACATAGAGAGAGAGAGAGAGAGAGAGAGGGAGACACAGAGAGACAGAGACAGAGAGACAGAGACAGAGACAGAGAGACATAGAGAGAGAGAGAGAGGGAGACACAGAGAGACAGAGACAGAGAGAGACAGAGACGGAGACACAGAGAGACAGAGACAGAGACGGAGACAGAGAGACAGTGATGTGTTTGGTGAGTGACTGGCCCTGTTATACAAGCTCTGCTGTGCTCCCTGATTGTATCTAACCATGTCACATACCCCGCTTCTGTCCGTAGCTCCAGACAAGATTTACGAGGAAGACGAGCTGGAAGGAGAGCAGTAATGCCGGGGTCCTCATGGCTGCGAACATTAACTGCTGTGTGCCGGAGACCCCTGCCCCTAGCCCTGCAAACCCACTGCCCCCAGCTTGTCAATCATTAACCCTTCTCCTGACCAAGGGCTGATAGCCAGATCCTAATCTCGGTCTGGGACAAGTCCACCCCAGAGTCCTTCCTGCCTCCGGCGTCACCCCATGCTGACCCTCGGACGTGAGCCTGGCCAGCTATTCAGCCAAGTGGGGTCAACGCGGATACCCGTTCTCACTCGACATCCACACCCACCACGCTTTCCATGCGACTGCAGAGACATTGGGAGCCCCAATACTGGCCATGTGCAGCCCACCTCCAGCCCCCATGGCTCTGAGGGAGCCCTGCACTGTCGGAGGGGCAGTACTGAGGGAGCCCCGCACTGTCGGAGGGGCAGTGCTGAGGGAGTGCCGCACTGTCGGAGGGGCGGTACTGAGGGAGCCCCGCACTGTCGGAGGGGCAGTGCTGAGGGAGTGCCGCACTGTCGGAGGGGCAGTACTGAGGGAGTGCCGCACTGTCGGAGGGGCAGTACTGAGGGAGTGCCGCACTGTCGGAGGGGCAGTACTGAGGGAGTGCCGCACTGTCGGAGGGGCAGCACTGAGGGAGTGCCGCACTGTCGGAGGGGCAGTACTGAGGGAGTGCCGCACTGTCGGAGGGGCAGTACTGAGGGAGTGACGCACTGTCGGAGGGGCAGTACTGAGGGAGTGCCGCACTGTCGGAGGGGCAGTACTGAGGGAGTGCCGCACTGTCGGAGGGGCAGTACTGAGGGAGTGCCGCACTGTCGGAGGGGCGGTACTGAGGGAGTGCTGCACTGACCGACTCATTTAGCCTTAGTTTGATTTCTGTAATGTTTTATCTCTTGGTCCAGAGTCACTGTTTGTTGCGGCCCTGACTCAAGGTTAGACTGAACCCACGAGCACCACCGATGGCCAATCACAGTCGCTGATTTTCGGGAGGTTGAGTCATTTCTGTGCTTACGCTGTGGTAAATGTTTAGCCTCAACAAGGTTAAGCACAGCTCAGGTTAGATAAAGATACACGGTCCCATCAAACACTCCCAGGGCAGGTACAGCACGGGGTTAGATACAGAGTAAAGCTCCCCTCCGATAGTGCGGCGCTCAATCAGTACCGCCCCTCCGACAGTGCGGCACTCCCTCAGTACTGCCCCTCCGACAGTGCGGGGCTCCCTCAATACTGCCCCTCCGACAGTGCGGCGCTCCCTCAGTACTGCCCCTCCGACAGTGTGGCAATCCCTCAGTACTGCCCCACCGACAGTGCGGCGCTCCCTCAGTACTGCCCCTCCGACAGTGCGGCACTCCCTCAGTACTGCCCCTCCGACAGTGCGGCGCTCCCTCAGTACTGCCCCTCCGACAGTGTGGCAATCCCTCAGTAACGCCCCTTCTACAGTGTGGCACTCCCTCAGTACCGCCCCTCCGACAGTGTGGCACTCCCTCAGTACTGCCCCTCCGACAGTGTGGCACTCCCTCAGTACTGCCCCTCCGACAGTGTGGCACTCCCTCAGTACTGCACTGGAGTGTCAGCCTAGATTTACATGCTCAAGGCCCACAACCTTCTGACCCAAAGGCGAGCTTGCTGCCCAGAGTCACAGCTGGCACAGGTATGTGGGTGGGAATAGAATACAAAGCCCCGGCCCTCAGCAAAGCGTCAGGTTTATTACACAGTACACTGAGCCAGGAGCAGGGGGAGCGGGGCAGAAATATTTATAGCACTTGAAGATATTACGTTTATATAATAATTGCAACACAGGATCAATTTCTTTCATGATTCATTTTTAATTTATTTTAAAACATCTTTATAAATTTTAAGCACAACAAGATGAAGGTTTGAGTTCTGGAGTCTCAGATACAGAGTAAAGCTCCCTCTACACTGTCCCATCAAACACTCCCAGGGCAGGTACAGGGGGTTAGATACAGAGTAAAGCTCCCTCTACACTGTCTGGTGGACAGGGGGGAAATTTTGCGTGGGGGGGTGGGGTGAAAGGTGGGCCTTGAACCGCAGCTATTTTTAGTTTTGAAAGTTAGCAAACCCCTTCCCCAGCCCCGTTACGGTGAAATTAACGGCTTGGGCGATTGGAAAATATCTCGTGCGCTTGACCTCTATGGTTTCCCGTGCACCGAGCACCGATCCTGCCGACGGCTATTCGCATGGGGAAGGCGTCGCGGCCCAGCCCGAGCCCGCCAGCGCGGGCGCGGGGGTTAATGAGGGTCACGATTGAGAAAGCCCCATCAGTCAGTCACACATAGGATCGAGGGTACGTGTGTACACAGCGGTTCCATCGCGCCCTCCTCCCCCGCCCCTCGCGGAGGTTTGCGGGGGGGGGGGGCGGGGGGGAAGAGAGGAGAGAGGGCATGTAGATGTAACCGCGGGAAAAATACTCCCCCTCCCCCCCAACCCCGTAATCCACTGTGAGAAGCTTAACTCAGGGTACTCATTACTCCCAGTCACTTCTCCCCGATGGGATCTAACGGGTTAAAATCCCCGTTTAATTAACCCCCTCGCTCTCTCTCTCTCTCTCTCTCTCTCTCTCTCTCTCGAGCTTTGCTCTTGATGCTGGCTATTCGCCCGCAGCAGGAATCGCAGCACTGCCCGCTCCCACCGATTCGCAGCCCCGACTGAGTAATGCTCGCGGGAATTCTTTCGTCAATTATTTTTTTTTTAAATCGCAAACGGCCTGGGAGCGGAGGGTTTGGTCCGAGAAGACACGGGGCCTTCCCTTGCCCTTACGCTTTGAAAACTCCCTCCAGGGACGGTTAACGGCCGAGGGCGGTGGGAGGGGGATGTGTGCGTCGATTGCCCGCCTCAGGAGGACACTCGCGGGTCCGATCCCGCCCGCTCTCCTCCTCCTTGCGAAAGGAGGGTGGCGTGTGAAGCTGGGCGAGGGGTGTGTGGTCTTTTGACGGTCTTGCCCCGGGGTCACAGTTTCCCTGCGACAAGTTTTCAAGCCTCTGCCAAGCGCTCGCCCCGGGAGGGTTTACGCCTCCATCTGCCTGGGTATATCCAGCCTGAAACAGGAACACAGCACATCAGGGGCGGGGTGGGAGGGTAGGCGAGTTTAACAAGGAACTCCCAATTTCCATCGCGCCTTTCACTGCCCCGCAACATCCCACATGCCCCACGGCCAACGAAGGACTTTGTTGTCGCTGTTGGAAGGTACGAAACGCAGTCGCCGATTTGTGTACAGCAAGATCCCACAAGACGCTTTCGTGTTAATGACCGTTATCCCCTGATGTAACCTCCCACAACCCCCCCCACCCCCCGAGATCTCTGCGCTCCTCCAATTCTGGCCTCTGGCCCATCCCCCGATTCCCATCGCTCCACCATCGGTGACCGTGCCTTCTGTTGCCTGGGCCCCAAGCTCTGGAACTCCCTCCCTAAACCTCTCCGCCTCTCTCTCCTGCTTTAAAACGCTCCGTAAAACCCACCTCTGTGACCCAGCTTTTGGTCGCCTGTCCCTAATATCTCCTCGTGTGGCTCGGGGTCTGATTTGCGCCCCTGTGAAGCGCCCTGGGACGTTTTACTATGTAAAGACGCTATATAAATGCAGGTTGCTGTTGTAATAGCCAATTTGTGCACAGCAAGATCCCACACACAGCGATGTGATAATGACCCGGATCGTCTGTTTTAGTGATGTTGGTCGAGGGATAAATATTGGCCCCAGGACACCGGGGAGAACTCCCCCTGCTCTTCTTCCAATAGTGGCCCCGGGATCTTTTACATCCACCCGAGAGGGCAGACGGGGGCCTCGGTTTAATGTCTCATCCCGAAATACAGCCCCTCCGACAGTGCGGGGCTCCCTCAGTACTGCCCCTCTGACAGTGCGGGGCTCCCTCAGTACTGCCCCTCCGACAGTGCGGCGCTCCCTCAGTACTGCCCCTCCGACAGTGCGGCGCTCCCTCAGTACCACCCCTCCGACAGTGCGGCACTCCCTCAGTACCGCCCCTCCGACAGTACGGCGCTCCCTCAGTACTGCCCCTCTGACAGTGCGGGGATCCCTCAGTACTGCCCCTCCGACAGTGCGGCGCTCCCTCAGTACTGCCCCTCCGACAGTGCGGCGCTCCCTCAGTACTGCCCCTCCGACAGTGCGGCACTCCCTCAGTACCGCCCCTCCGACAGTGTGGCACTCCCTCAGTACTGCCCCTCCGACAGTGCGGGGCTCCCTCAGTACAGCCCCTCCGACAGTGCAGCACTCCCGGGGGAGTGTCGGGCCTGGGTTTCGGGGCTCGAGTGTGTGGAGTGGGGGCTTGAACCCACGACCCTCTGACTCCGAGGCGAGAGGGAGAGACACTGGGCCGACACCGGTGTGTTTCTCGGGTCAGTTGGATGTGAACCGATGAGGGAGACACACTGAGGCACAGCACACACGTGCGATCTTCCCAGAGCTTATCTCGTTGGAACGCTGCATGCTACAGAACAAACAAGGTGAAAGTCAAGGCAAACAGGTCAGGGACCCCGCCAGCTGCTCCCTCTTGAACTCAGGCCCTGAAAAACAGGCCCACTGTGTGTCCCCGGCCAAGTGCAGAGCCAGCACCTGCCCGGAGCAAATTGGGCCGCAAAGCAAGCGGTGTGGGGGCCCCAGGGAGCAGGGCCTCAGGGAGTGGGGCCTCGGGGAGTGGGGCCTCGGAGAGTGGGGCCTCGGGGAGTGGGGGCCCCAGGGAGTGGGGCCTCGGGGAGCGGGGCCTCGGGGAGCGGGGCCTCGGGGAGCAGGGCCTCGGGGAGTGGGGCCTCGGGGAGCGGGGCCTCGGGGAGCGGGGCCTCGGGGAGCAGGGCCTCGGGGAGTGGGGCCTCGGGGAGCGGGGCCTCGGGGAGTGGGGCCTCGGGGAGTGGGGCCTCGGAGAGTGGGGCCTCGGGGAGCGGGGCCTCGGGGAGTGGGGCCTCGGGGAGCGGGGCCTCGGGGAGAGGGGCCTCGGGGAGCAGGGCCTCGGGGAGCGGGGCCTCGGGGAGCGGGGCCTCGGGGAGCGGGGCC
This sequence comes from Pristiophorus japonicus, assembly GCF_044704955.1. NCBI lineage: Eukaryota > Metazoa > Chordata > Chondrichthyes > Pristiophoridae > Pristiophorus > Pristiophorus japonicus. The sequence goes on from NW_027251054.1 coordinate 5,754, forward strand.
TCGGGGAGTGGGGCCTCGGGGAGCGGGGCCTCGGGGAGCGGGGCCTCGGGGAGCGGGGCCTGAGGGAGTGGGGCCTCGGGGAGCGGGGCCTCGGGGAGTGGGGCCTCGGGGAGTGGGGCCTCGGGGAGTGGGGTCTCGGGGAGTGGGGCCTCGGGGACGGGGCCTCGGGGAGTGGGGCCTCGGGGAGCGGGGCCTCGGGGAGTGGGGCCTCGGGGAGCGGGGCCTCGGGGAGTGGGGCCTCGGGGAGTGGGGCCTCGGGGAGCAGGGCCTCGGGGAGCGGGGCCTCGGGGAGTGGGGCCTCGGGGAGCGGGGCCTCGGGGAGTGGGGCCTCGGGGAGCGGGGTCTCGGGGAGTGGGGCCTCGGGGAGTGGGGCCTCGGGGAGTGGGGCCTCTGGGAGCGGGGCCTCGGGGAGCGGGGGCCTTGGGGAGCGGGGCCTCGGGGAGTGGGGCCTCGGGGAGTGGGGCCTCGGGGAGCTGCGTGGGGTTTCGGGGAGTGGGGCCTCGGGGAGTGGGGCCTCAGGGAGTGGGGCCCGAGGGAGCTGCGTGGGGACCTCGGGGAGTGGGGCCTCGGGGAGTGGGGTCTCGGGGAGTGGTGCCTCGGGGAGTGGGGCCTCGGGGAGTGGGGCCTCGGGGAGTGGGGCCTCGGGGAGTGGGGCCTCGGGGAGTGGGGTCTCAGGGAGTGGGGCCTGAGGGAGCGGGGCCTCGGGGAGCAGGGCCTCGGGGAGTGGGGCCTCGGGGAGTGGGGCCTCGGGGAGTGGGGCCTCGGGGTGTGGGGCCTCGGGGAGCAGCACGGAGACACACTACTCCAGGGAGCAGCGCGAGCTGCGATAGCAGCAAAGAGTGATGCCATCAAGGTGCAGGTCGGTGATTGGAGCGTGGGCAGGTACAGCAGGAGGGGCGAGGGCGGGACCCAGGAGGGGCGAGGGCCCAGGGGCCCAGGAGGGGCGAGGGCGGGACCCAGGAGGGGCGAGGGCGGGACCCAGGAGGGGCGAGGGCCCAGGGACCCAGGAGGGGCGAGGGCCCAGGGGCCCAGGAGGGGCGAGTACGGGACCCAGGAGGGGCGAGGGCCCAGGGACCCAGGAGGGGCGAGGGCGGGACCCAGGAGGGGCGAGGGCGGGACCCAGGAGGGGCGAGGGCGGGACCCAGGAGGGGCGAGGGCGGGACCCAGGAGGGGCGAGGGCTGGGCCCAGGAGGGGCGAGGGCGGGTACCCAGGAGGGGTGAGGGCGGGACCCAGGAGGGGCGAGGGCCCAGGGGCCCAGGAGGGACGAGGGCGGGACCCAGGAGGGGCGAGGGCGGGGCCCAGGAGGGATGAGGGCTGGGCCCAGGAGGGGCGAGAGCGGGGCCCAGGAGGGGTGAGGGCGGGGCCCAGGAGGGGCGAGGGCGGGGCCCAGGAGGGGCGAGGGCGGGACCCAGGAGGGGCGAGGGCGGGGCCCAGGAGGGGCGAGGGCCCAGGGACCCAGGAGGGGTGAGGGCAGGACCCAGGAGGGGCGAGGGCCCAGGGACCCAGGAGGGGTGAGGGCGGGACCCAGGAGGGGCGAGGGCGGGACCCAGGAGAGGCGAGGGCCCAGGGACCCAGGAGAGTCGAGGGCCCAGGGACCCAGGAGGGGCGAGGGCGGGACCCAGGAGAGGCGAGGGCCCAGGGACCCAGGAGGGGCGAGGGCGGGGCCCAGGAGGGGCGAGGGCCCAGGGACCCAAGAGGGGCGAGGGCGGGGCCCAGGAGGGGCGAGGGCGGGGCCCAGGAGGGGCGAGGGCGGGACCCAGGAGGGGTGAGGGCTGGGCCCAGGAGGGGCGAGGGCGGGGCCCAGGAGGGGCGAGGGCGGGACCCAGGAGGGGTGAGGGCGGGGCCCAGAAGGGGCGAGGGCGGGGCCCAGGAGGGGCGAGGGCGGGGCCCAGGAGGGGTGAGGGCTGGGCCCAGGAGGGGCGAGAGCGGGGCCCAGGAGGGGCGAGGGCGGTGCCCAGGAGGGGCGAGAGCGGGGCCCAGGAGGGGCGAGAGCGGGGCCCAGGAGGGGTGAGGGCGGGGCCCAGGAGGGGCGAGGGCGGGACCCAGGAGGGGCGAGGGCCCAGGGACCCAGGAGGGGCGAGGGCGGGACCCAGGAGGGGCGAGGGCGGGGCCCAGGAGGGGCGAGAGCGGGGCCCAGGAGGGGCGAGGGCGGGGCCCAGGAGGGGCGAGGGCCCAGGAGGGGCGAGGGCGGGGCCCAGGAGGGGCGAGTGCGGGGCCCAGGAGGGGCGAGGGCCCAGGGACCCAGGAGAGGCGAGGGCGGGACCCAGGAGAGGCGAGGGCCCAGGGACCCAGGAGAGGCGAGGGCCCAGGGACCCAGGAGGGGCGAGGGCGGGACCCAGGAGAGGCGAGGGCCCAGGGACCCAGGAGAGGCGAGGGCCCAGGGACCCAGGAGGGGCGAGGGCGGGACCCAGGAGAGGCGAGGGCCCAGGGACCCAGGAGAGGCGAGGGCCCAGGGACCCAGGAGGGGCGAGGGAGGGACCCAGGAGAGGCGAGGACCCAGGGACCCAGGAGGGGCAAGGGCGGGACCCAAGAGGGGCGAGGGCGGGGCCCAGGAGGGGCGAGGGCGGGGCCCAGGAGGGGCGAGGGCGGGACCCAGGAGGGGTGAGGGCTGGGCCCAGGAGGGGTGAGGGCGGGGCCCAGGAGGGGCGAGGGCGGGGCCCAGGAGGGGCGAGGGCGGGACCAAGGAGGGGTGAGGGCTGGGCCCAGGAGGGGCGAGGGCGGGACCCAGGAGGGGCGAGGGCCCAGGGACCCAGGAGGGGCGAGGGCGGGACCCAGGAGGGGCGAGGGCGGGGCCCAGGAGGGGCGAGGGCGGGGCCCAGGAGGGGCGAGGGCGGGACCCAGGAGGGGTGAGGGCGGGGCCCAGGAGGGGCGAGGGCGGGGCCCAGGAGGGGCGAGGGCGGGACCCAGGAGGGGCGAGGGCTGGGCCCAGGAGGGGCGAGAGCGGGGCCCAGGAGGGGTGAGGGCGGGGCCCAGGAGGGGCGAGGGCGGGACCCAGGAGGGGCGAGGGCGGGGCCCAGGAGGGGCGAGAGCGGGGCCCAGGAGGGGCGAGGGCGGGGCCCAGGAGGGGCGAGGGCCCAGGAGGGGCGAGGGCGGGACCCAGGAGGGGCGAGGGCGGGGCCCAGGAGGGGCGGGGCCCAGGAGGGGCGAGGGCTTAGGGACCCAGGAGAGGCGAGGGCCCAGTGACCCAGGAGAGGCGAGGGCCCAGGGACCCAGGAGGGGCGAGGGCGGGACCCAGGAGAGGCGAGGGCCCAGGGACCCAGGAGAGGCGAGGGCCCAGGGACCCAGGAGGGGCGAGGGCGGGACCCAGGAGAGGCGAGAGCCCAGGGACCCAGGAGAGGCGAGGGCCCAGGGACCCAGGAAGGGCGAGGGCGGGACCCAGGAGAGGCGAGGGCCCAGGGACCCAGGAGGGGCAAGGGCGGGACCCAGGAGGGGCGAGGGCGGGGCCCAGGAGGGGCGAGGGCGGGGCCCAGGAGGGGCGAGGGCGGGACCCAGGAGGGGTGAGGGCTGGGCCCAGGAGGGGCGAGAGCGGGGCCCAGGAGGGGCGAGGGCGGGGCCCAGGAGGGGCGAGGGCGGGACCCAGGAGGGGTGAGGGCTGGGCCCAGGAGGGGCGAGGGCGGGACCCAGGAGGGGCGAGGGCCCAGGGACCCAGGAGGGGCGAGGGCGGGACCCAGGAGGGGCGAGGGCGGGGCCCAGGAGGGGCGAGGGCGGGGCCCAGGAGGGGCGAGGGCGGGACCCAGGAGGGGTGAGGGCGGGGCCCAGGAGGGGCGAGGGCGGGACCCAGGAGGGGCGAGGGCTGGGCCCAGGAGGGGCGAGAGCGGGGCCCAGGAGGGGTGAGGGCGGGGCCCAGGAGGGGCGAGGGCGGGACCCAGGAGGGGCGAGGGCGGGGCCCAGGAGGGGCGAGAGCGGGGCCCAGGAGGGGCGAGGGCGGGGCCCAGGAGGGGCGAGGGCCCAGGAGGGGCGAGGGCGGGACCCAGGAGGGGCGAGGGCGGGGCCCAGGAGGGGCGAGGGCTTAGGGACCCAGGAGAGGCGAGGGCCCAGGGACCCAGGAGAGGCGAGGGCCCAGGGACCCAGGAGGGGCGAGGGCGGGACCCAGGAGAGGCGAGGGCCCAGGGACCCAGGAGAGGCGAGGGCCCAGGGACCCAGGAGGGGCGAGGGCGGGACCCAGGAGAGGCGAGAGCCCAGGGACCCAGGAGAGGCGAGGGCCCAGGGACCCAGGAAGGGCGAGGGCGGGACCCAGGAGAGGCGAGGGCCCAGGGACCCAGGAGGGGCAAGGGCGGGACCCAGGAGGGGCGAGGGCGGGACCCAGGAGGGGCGAGGGCGGGGCCCAGGAGGGGCGAGGGCGGGACCCAGGAGGGGTGAGGGCCCAGGGACCCAGGAGGGGCAAGGGCGGGACCCAGGAGGGGCGAGGGCGGGGCCCAGGAGGGGCGAGGGCGGGGCCCAGGAGGGGCGAGGGCGGGACCCAGGAGGGGTGAGGGCTGGGCCCAGGAGGGGCGAGAGCGGGGCCCAGGAGGGGTGAGGGCGGGGCCCAGGAGGGGCGAGGGCGGGACCCAGGAGGGGCGAGGGCGGGACCCAGGAGGGGCGAGGGCGGGGCCCAGGAGGGGCGAGAGCGGGGCCCAGGAGGGGCGAGGGCGGGACCCAGGAGGGGTGAGGGCTGGGCCCAGGAGGGGCGAGAGCGGGGCCCAGGAGGGGTGAGGGCGGGGCCCAGGAGGGGCGAGGGCGGGACCCAGGAGGGGCGAGGGCGGGGCCCAGGAGGGGCGAGAGCGGGGCCCAGGAGGGGCGAGGGCGGGGCCCAGGAGGGGCGAGGGCCCAGGAGGGGCGAGGGCGGGGCCCAGGAGGGGCGGGGCCCAGGAGGGGCGAGGGCTTAGGGACCCAGGAGAGGCGAGGGCCCAGGGACCCAGGAGAGGCGAGGGCCCAGGGACCCAGGAGGGGCGAGGGCGGGACCCAGGAGAGGCGAGGGCCCAGGGACCCAGGAGAGGCGAGGGCCCAGGGACCCAGGAGGGGCGAGGGCGGGACCCAGGAGAGGCGAGAGCCCAGGGACCCAGGAGAGGCGAGGGCCCAGGGACCCAGGAAGGGCGAGGGCGGGACCCAGGAGAGGCGAGGGCCCAGGGACCCAGGAGGGGCAAGGGCGGGACCCAGGAGGGGCGAGGGCGGGGCCCAGGAGGGGCGAGGGCGGGGCCCAGGAGGGGCGAGGGCGGGACCCAGGAGGGGTGAGGGCTGGGCCCAGGAGGGGCGAGAGCGGGCCCAGGAGGGGTGAGGGCGGGGCCCAGGAGGGGCGAGGGCGGGACCCAGGAGGGGCGAGGGCGGGACCCAGGAGGGGCGAGGGCGGGGCCCAGGAGGGGCGAGAGCGGGGCCCAGGAGGGGCGAGAGCGGGGCCCAGGAGGCGTGAGGGCGGGGCCCAGGAGGGGCGAGGGCGGGACACAGGAGGCGCGAGGGCGGGGCCCAGGAGGGGCGAGAGCGGGGCCCAGGAGGGGTGAGGGCGGGGCCTAGGAGGGGCGAGGGCCCAGGAGGGGCGAGGGCGGGACCCAGGAGGGGCGAGGGCGGGGCCCAGGAGGGGCGGGGCCCAGGAGGGGCGAGGGCTTAGGGACCCAGGAGAGGCGAGGGCCCAGGGACCCAGGAGAGGCGAGGGCCCAGGGACCCAGGAGGGGCGAGGGCGGGACCCAGGAGAGGCGAGGGCCCAGGGACCCAGGAGAGGCGAGGGCCCAGGGACCCAGGAGGGGCGAGGGCGGGACCCAGGAGGGGCGAGAGCCCAGGGACCCAGGAGAGGCGAGGGCCCAGGGACCCAGGAAGGGCGAGGGCGGGACCCAGGAGAGGCGAGGGCCCAGGGACCCAGGAGGGGCAAGGGCGGGACCCAGGAGGGGCGAGGGCGGGACCCAGGAGGGGCGAGGGCGGGGCCCAGGAGGGGTGAGGGCGGGGCCCAGGAGGGGCGAGGGCGGGGCCCAGGAGGGGCGAGGGCGGGACCCAGGAGGGGTGAGGGCGGGGCCCAGGAGGGGCGAGAGCGGGGCCCAGGAGGGGTGAGGGCGGGGCCCAGGAGGGGCGAGGGCGGGACCCAGGAGGGGCGAGGGCCCAGGGACCCAGGAGGGGCGAGGGCGGGGCCCAGGAGGGGCGAGGGCCCAGGAGGGGCGAGGGCGGGACCCAGGAGGGGCGAGGGCCCAGGGACCCAGGAGGGGCGAGGGCGGGACCCAGGAGGGGCGAGGGCGGGGCCCAGGAGAGGCGAGGGCCCAGGAGGGGCGAGGGCGGGACCCAGGAGGGGCGAGGGCTGGGCCCAGGAGGGGCGAGGGCGGGGTCCAGGAGGTGCGAGGGCTGGGCCCAGGAGGGGCGAGGGCGGGACCCAGGAGGGGCGAGGGCTGGGCCCAGGAGGGGCGAGGGCTGGGCCCAGGAGGGGCGAGGGCGGGGCCCAGGAGGGGCGAGGGCGGGACCCAGGAGGGGCGAGGGCTGGGCCCAGGAGGGGCGAGGGCTGGGCCCAGGAGGGGCGAGGGCGGGACCCAGGAGGGGCGAGGGCCGGGGCCCAGGAGGGGCGAGGGCGGGACCCAGGAGGGGCGAGGGCGGGGCCCAGGAGGGGCGGGGCCCAGGAGGGGCGAGGGCTTAGGGACCCAGGAGAGGCGAGGGCCCAGGGACCCAGGAGAGGCGAGGGCCCAGGGACCCAGGAGGGGCGAGGGCGGGACCCAGGAGAGGCGAGGGCCCAGGGACCCAGGAGAGGCAAGGGCCCAGGGACCCAGGAGGGGCGAGGGCGGGACCCAGGAGAGGCGAGAGCCCAGGGACCCAGGAGAGGCGAGGGCCCAGGGACCCAGGAAGGGCGAGAGGCGGGACCCAGGAGAGGCGAGGGCCAGGGACCCAGGAGGGGCAAGGGCGGGACCCAGGAAGGGCGAGGGCGGGGCCCAGGAGGGGCGAGGGCGGGGCACAGGAGGGGTGAGGGCGGGGCCCAGGAGGGGCGAGGGCGTGGCCCAGGAGGGGCGAGGGCGGGACCCAGGTGGGGTGAGGGCGGGGCCCAGGAGGGGCGAGAGCGGGGCCCAGGAGGGGTGAGGGCGGGGCCCAGGAGGGGCGAGGGCGGGACCCAGGAGGGGCGAGGGCCCAGGGACCCAGGAGGGGCGAGGGCGGGACCCAGGAGGGGCGAGGGCGGGGCCCAGGAGGGGCGAGGGCCCAGGAGGGGCGAGGGCGGGACCCAGGAGGGGCGAGGGCCCAGGGACCCAGGAGGGGCGAGGGCGGGACCCAGGAGGGGCGAGGGCGGGGCCCAGGAGAGGCGAGGGCCCAGGAGGGGTGAGGGCGGGACCCAGGAGGGGCGAGGGCTGGGCCCAGGAGGGGCGAGGGCGGGGTCCAGGAGGTGCGAGGGCTGGGCCCAGGAGGGGCGAGGGCGGGACCCAGGAGGGGCGAGGGCTGGGCCCAGGAGGGGCGAGGGCGGGGCCCAGGAGGGGCGAGGGCGGGACCCAGGAGGGGCGAGGGCTGGGCCCAGGAGGGGCGAGGGCTGGGCTTAGGAGGGGCGAGGGCGGGACCCAGGAGGGGCGAGGGCGGGGCCCAGGAGGGGCTAGGGCGGGACCCAGGAGGGGCGAGGGCTGGGCCCAGGAGGGGCGAGGGCGGGACCCAGGAGGGGCGAGGGCCCAGGGACCCAGGAGGGGCGAGGGCCCAGGGACCCAGGAGGGGCGAGGGCGGGACCCAGGAGGGGCGAGGGCCCAGGGACCCAGGAGGGGCGAGGGCCCAGGGACCCAGGAGGGGCGAGGGCCCAGGAGGGGCGAGGGCCCAGGGACCCAGGAGGGGCGAGGGCGGGACCCAGGAGGGGCGAGGGCGGGACCCAGGAGCGGCGAGGGCGGGACCCAGGAGGGGCGAGGGCCCAGGGGCCCAGGAGGGGCGAGGGCCCAGGAGGGGCGAGGGCCCAGGGGCCCAGGAGGGGCGAGGGCGGGACCCAGGAGGGGCGAGGGCGGGGCCCAGGAGAGGCGAGGGCCCAGGAGGGGCGAGGGCGGGACCCAGGAGGGGCGAGGGCTGGGCCCAGGAGGGGCGAGGGCGGGGTCCAGGAGGTGCGAGGGCTGGGCCCAGGAGGGGCGAGGGCGGGACCCAGGAGGGGCGAGGGCTGGGCCCAGGAGGGGCGAGGGCTGGGCCAGGAGGGGCGAGGGCGGGGCCCAGGAGGGGCGAGGGCGGGACCCAGGAGGGGCGAGGGCTGGGCCCAGGAGGGGCGAGGGCTGGGCCCAGGAGGGGCGAGGGCGGGACCCAGGAGGGGCGAGGGCGGGGCCCAGGAGGGGCGAGGGCGGGACCCAGGAGGGGCGAGGGCGGGGCCCAGGAGGGGCGGGGCCCAGGAGGGGCGAGGGCTTAGGGACCCAGGAGAGGCGAGGGCCCAGGGACCCAGGAGAGGCGAGGGCCCAGGGACCCAGGAGGGGCGAGGGCGGGACCCAGGAGAGGCGAGGGCCCAGGGACCCAGGAGAGGCAAGGGCCCAGGGACCCAGGAGGGGCGAGGGCGGGACCCAGGAGAGGCGAGAGCCCAGGGACCCAGGAGAGGCGAGGGCCCAGGGACCCAGGAAGGGCGAGGGCGGGACCCAGGAGAGGCGAGGGCCCAGGGACCCAGGAGGGGCAAGGGCGGGACCCAGGAAGGGCGAGGGCGGGGCCCAGGAGGGGCGAGGGCGGGGCACAGGAGGGGTGAGGGCGGGGCCCAGGAGGGGCGAGGGCGTGGCCCAGGAGGGGCGAGGGCGGGACCCAGGTGGGGTGAGGGCGGGGCCCAGGAGGGGCGAGGGCGGGACCCAGGAGGGGCGAGGGCCCAGGGACCCAGGAGGGGCGAGGGCGGGACCCAGGAGGGGCGAGGGCGGGGCCCAGGAGGGGCGAGGGCCCAGGAGGGGCGAGGGCGGGACCCAGGAGGGGCGAGGGCCCAGGGACCCAGGAGGGGCGAGGGCGGGACCCAGGAGGGGCGAGGGCGGGGCCCAGGAGAGGCGAGGGCCCAGGAGGGGTGAGGGCGGGACCCAGGAGGGGCGAGGGCTGGGCCCAGGAGGGGCGAGGGCGGGGTCCAGGAGGTGCGAGGGCTGGGCCCAGGAGGGGCGAGGGCGGGACCCAGGAGGGGCGAGGGCTGGGCCCAGGAGGGGCGAGGGCTGGGCCCAGGAGGGGCGAGGGCGGGGCCCAGGAGGGGCGAGGGCGGGACCCAGGAGGGGCGAGGGCTGGGCCCAGGAGGGGCGAGGGCTGGGCTTAGGAGGGGCGAGGGCGGGACCCAGGAGGGGCGAGGGCGGGGCCCAGGAGGGGCTAGGGCGGGACCCAGGAGGGGCGAGGGCTGGGCCCAGGAGGGGCGAGGGCGGGACCCAGGAGGGGCGAGGGCCCAGGGACCCAGGAGGGGCGAGGGCCCAGGGACCCAGGAGGGGCGAGGGCGGGACCCAGGAGGGGCGAGGGCCCAGGGACCCAGGAGGGGCGAGGGCCCAGGGACCCAGGAGGGGCGAGGGCCCAGGAGGGGCGAGGGCCCAGGGACCCAGGAGGGGCGAGGGCGGGACCCAGGAGGGGCGAGGGCGGGACCCAGGAGCGGCGAGGGCGGGACCCAGGAGGGGCGAGGGCCCAGGGGCCCAGGAGGGGCGAGGGCCCAGGAGGGGCGAGGGCCCAGGGGCCCAGGAGGGGCGAGGGCGGGACCCAGGAGGGGCGAGGGCCCAGGAGGGGCGAGGGCCCAGGGGCCCAGGAGGGGCGAGGGCCCAGGGACCCAGGAGGGGCGAGGGCCCAGGGACCCATGAGGGGCGAGGTCTCAGGGGCCCAGGAGGGGCGAGGGCCCAGGGGCCCAGGGGCCCAGGAGGGGCGAGGGCCCAGGGACCCAGGAGGGGCGAGGGCGGGACCCAGGTGGGGCGAGGGCGGGACCCAGGAGGGGCGAGGGCCCAGGGACCCAGGAGGGGCGAGGGCCCAGGAGGGGCGAGGGCCCAGGGACCCAGGAGGGGCGAGGTCTACAGGGCTGTAGTGATACCCGCCCTCCTGTATGGCTCAGAGACACGGACCGTGTACAGTAGACACCTCGAGTCGCTGGAGAAATACCAACAACGCTGTCGCCGCAAGATCCTGCAAATCCCCCGGGAGGACAGACGCACCAACGTTAGCGTCCTCGACCAGGCCCAACATCCCCAGCATCGAAGCACTGACCACACTCGACCAGCTCCGCTGGGCAGGGCCACATTGTCCACATGTCAGTCTCTCCACGTCACTAAAGCCCCTCGTTCCCTGGGACCATTGTGGCCAGCAGCACGATGGCGATCATATCCCTGGACCTCCCTTTGTGGCTGGCCCTCGACTCCAAACTCTGGCCCCGCCCTCCGCCCTCCGCCCTCCGCCCTCCGCCCTCCGCCCTCCGCCCTCCGCCCCGCGGTGAAGCCAGGACTTTCGCCCAGTGTGGCGGGTTCCCTCTCGCGACTTGGTAACCCCTCTCCCCCCCCCTCTCCCTCGGTCTTCGAACCCCCTCCCCCCCGGCCCCGGCAAACCCAATTTGGAGTCACCCCGACCGGTCCTTCGCTCCGACACGTCCCGACCTGGCCGGGGTGGGGGGGGGGGGGAGATATCCCCCTCCCATCGCGACGGACCAAAACCCCCCCCCCCCCCCTAGAGGGGAACATAAGCCTTACCTGCCCAGGATGTACAGGAGCTGCCCAGGTTCATCCTCGGAGACCCTGAGAACGGGAGAGAATCCCATCGTCATTGTGCCAGGCGGGAGGGAACAGCGAGGAATCGCGCGCACAGCCCGGGCTCACACTAATGGCCGAGCAACTCCGCACAACACTCCCTCCACACTCATCAACCCCGACCCTCGTCCTGCTGAGGGAGTGTCGGAGGGGCGGCACTGAGGGAGTGAGGGGCGGCACTGAGGGAGTGAGGGGTGGCACTGAGGGAGTGTCGGAGGGGCGGTACTGAGGGAGTGTCGGAGGGGCGGCACTGAGGGAGTGTCGGAGGGGCGGCACTGAGGGAGTGAGGGGCGGCACTGAGGGAGTGAGGGGCGGCACTGAGGGAGTGTAGGAGGGGCGGCACTGAGGGAGTGAGGGGCGGCACTGAGGGAGTGTTGAAGGGGCGGCACTGAGGGAGTGAGGGGCGGAACTGAGGGAGTGAGGGGCGGTACTGAGGGAGTGAGGGGCGGTACTGAGGGAGTGTCGGAGGGGCGGCACTGAGGGAGTGAGGGGCGGCACTGAGGGAGTGAGGGGCGGCAATGAGGGAGTGAGGGGCGGCACTGAGGGAGTGAGGGGCGGTACTGAGGGAGTGAGGGGCGGTACTGAGGGAGTGAGGGGCGGTACTGAGGGAGTGAGGGGCGGCACTGAGGGAGTGAGGGGCGGTACTGAGGGAGTGAGGGGCGGCACTGAGGGAGTGAGGGGCGGTACTGAGGGAGTGAGGGGCGGCACTGAGGGAGTGAGGGGCGGTACTGAGGGAGTGAGGGGCGGCACTGAGGGAGTGAGAGGCGGTACTGAGGGAGTGAGGGGCGGCACTGAGGGAGTGAGGGGCGGCACTGAGGGAGTGAGGGGCGGTACTGAGGGAGTGAGGGGCGGTACTGAGGGAGTGTCGGAGGGGCGGCACTGAGGGAGTGAGGGGCGGTACTGAGGGAGTGTCGTAGGGGCGGTACTGAGGGAGTGAGGGGCGGCACTGAGGGAGTGAGGGGCGGTACTGAGGGAGTGAGGGGCGGTACTGAGGGAGTGAGAGGCGGTACTGAGGGAGTGAGGGGCGGCACTGAGGGAGTGAGGGGCGGCACTGAGGGAGTGAGGGGCGGTACTGAGGGAGTGAGGGGCGGTACTGAGGGAGTGTCGGAGGGGCGGCACTGAGGGAGTGAGGGGCGGTACTGAGGGAGTGTCGGAGGGGCGGTACTGAGGGAGTGAGGGGCGGCACTGAGGGAGTGAGGGGCGGTACTGAGGGAGTGAGGGGCGGTACTGAGGGAGTGTCGGAGGGGCGGTACTGAGGGAGTGAGGGGCGGCACTGAGGGAGTGAGGGGCGGTACTGAGGGAGTGTCGGAGGGGCGGTACTGAGGGAGTGAGGGGCGGCACTGAGGGAGTGAGGGGCGGTACTGAGGGAGTGAGGGGCGGCACTGAGGGAGTGAGGGGTGGCACTGAGGGAGTGAGGGGCGGTACTGAGGGAGTGTCGGAGGGGCGGCACTGAGGGAGTGAGGGGCGGTACTGAGGGAGTGAGGGGCGGTACTGAGGGAGTGTCGGAGGGGCGGCACTGAGGGAGTGAGGGGCGGTACTGAGGGAGTGTCGGAGGGGCGGCACTGAGGGAGTGTCGGAGGGGCGGCACTGAGGGAGTGTCGGAGGGGCGGTACTGAGGGAGTGTCGGAGGGGCGGTACTGAGGGAGTGAGGGGCGGTACTGAGGGAGTGTCGGAGGGGCGGCACTGAGGGAGTGTCGGAGGGGCGGGACTGAGGTAGTGTCATTGCCCAGTTCCCAGGATGCACCAGTTGCCCCAGTTCCCAGGATGCACCAGTTGCCCCAGTTCCCAGCATGCACCAGTTGCCCCAGTTCCCAGCATGCACCAGTTGCCCCCCCCCCCCAGCGCCGCCGGTAGAAGTGGCAGAGGAAAAGCCAGACGGCCAACGGAGAGCAGCAGCTCGCACACCATGGCGGCCTCCTCCTCCTCACAAACACCGGCACCGCGCCTGCTCACCGCAGCACGTACCGCACCGCGCCTGCTCACCGCAGCACGTACCGCACCGCGCCTGCGCACCGCAGCACGTACCGCACCGCGCCTGCTCACCGCAGCACGTACCGCACCGCGCCTGCGCACATAGCTACCGCTGGCACGCACCCCCCCGGCGCCGCGCCGCCGCACGTACCGCACTAACCGGTGCGGCAGCGCCTGGCTTTCCCGCCCCCAGCGCTTGGACGCGGCGCATGCGCAGAAGCAGCCAGCACATGTGCCAGGGCCCAGCACATGGTTTTCTTTTGGGGGGGGGATTAAAGTTCAACTGGACCAGCCAGAAAACTCCCCCCTCGACCCCGCCGCCTCTCCCTCCCTCCCTCCCCGCCGCCTCTCCCTCCCTCCCTCTCCCTCCCTCCCTACCCGCCGCCTCTCCCTCCCTCCCTCCCCGCCGCCTCTCCCTCCCTCCCCGCCGCCTCTCCCTCCCTCCCTCCCCGCCGCCTCTCCCTCCCTCCCTCCCCGCCGCCTCACCCTCCCTCCCTCCCTGACTCTCCCTCCCTCCCCGCCTCTCCCTCCCTCCCCGCCTCTCCCTCCACCCCGCCGCCTTTCCCTCCCTCCCCTCCGTCAACTCGCGCCGTAAAACCGCCCTCTTCGACCCGGCTTTTGGTCGCCAGTCCCCAATAACCAATCGCCTTCAGCGGCTCGCGGACAAATCTTGTCCGATAGAGTCACAGCACACAACACGAGAGCCAGGGGAGCAGGAGCAGGAGCAGGAGTCGGCCATTCGGCCCCTCCAGCCTGCTCCGCCCTCCAATCACATCGCGGCTGATCCGATCCGGGACCCCGCCCGCTCCCCATAACCCTTCACTCCCTTATCGCTCAAAAATCTGTCTTACCTCCGCCTTCAATATATTCAAGGCCATTCCGGCCCATCGTGTCCGCGTTGTGCCGGCCGACCAAGAGCCATCCCGGCCCAATCCCACTTTCCCGCTCTGGGTCCGTAGCCCTGTGGGTTACGGCACTTCGAGCACACGTCCAAATGTGGTGAGGGTTTCTGCCTCTACCCCCCTTTCAGGCCGTGAGTTCCTCCCCAGACCCTCACCACCGGTGGTGGAGGGAGTGAGTGTTGGAGGTGGTGGAGGGAGTGAGTGTTGGAGGTGGTGGAGGGAGTGAGTGTTGGAGGTGGTGGAGGGAGTGAGTGTTGGAGGTGGTGGAGGGAGTGAGTGTTGGAGGTGGTGGAGGGAGTGAGTGTTGAAGGTGGTGGAGGGAGTGAGTGTTGGAGGTGGTGGAGGGAGTGAGTGTTGGAGGTGGTGGAGGGAGTGAGTGTTGGAGGTGGTGGAGGGAGTGAGTGTTGGAGGTGGTGGAGGGAGTGAGTGTTGGAGGTGGTGGAGGGAGTGAGTGTTGGAGGTGGAGGGAGGGAGTGAGTGTTGGAGGTGGTGGAGGGAGTGAGTGTTGGAGGCGGTGGAGGGAGTGAGTGTTGGAGGTGGTGGAGGGAGTGAGTGTTGGAGGTGGTGGAGGGAGTGAGTGTTGGAGGTGGTGGAGGGAGTGAGTGTTGGAGGCGGTGGAGGGAGTGAGTGTTGGAGGTGGTGGAGGGAGTGAGTGTTGGAGGTGGTGGAGGGAGTGAGTGTTGGAGGTGGTGGAGGGAGTGAGTGTTGGAGGTGGTGGAGGGAGTGAGTGTTGGAGGTGGTGGAGGGAGTGAGTGTTGGAGGTGGTGGGGAGCGTGGCCCATCGAGCGGGGCTGCTTTGTCCTGGATGGTGTCGAGCTTCTCGAGTGTTTGTTGGAGCTGCACCATCCCGGCAAGTGGGGAGTGTTCCCTCACACTCCTGACTTGTGGCTTGTCGATGGTGGAGAGGCTTTGGGGGAGTCGGGAGGTGAGACACTGGCCGCAGAATACCCAGCCTCTGACCCGCTCTTGTGGCCACAGTATTTATGTGTCTGGTCCAGTGAAGTTTCTGGTCAATGGTGACCCCCAGGATGTTGATGGTGGGGGGGATTCGGTGATGGGAATACCGTTGAATATTAAGGGGCCGGTGGTTAGACTCTCGCTTGTTGGAGATGGTCATTGCCCGGCACATGTGTGGTGTGAATGTTACTTGCCACTTATCAGCTCAAGCCTGAATGTATGGGGTTAGATACAGAGGTAAAGCTCCCTCTACACTGTCCCCATCAAACACTCCCAGGGCAGGTACAGCATGGGGTTAGATACAGAGTAAAGCTCCCTCTACACTGTCCCATCAAACACTCCCAGGGCAGGTACAGCACGGGGTTAGATACAGAGTAAAACAACCCTCTACACTGTCCCATCAAACACTCCCAGGGCAGGTACAGGGGGTTAGATACAGAGTAAAGCTCCGTCTACACTGTCCCATCAAACACTCCCAGGGCAGGTACAGGGGGTTAGATACAGAGTAAAGCTCCCTCTACACTGTCCCATCAAACACTCCCAGGGCAGGTACAGGGGGTTAGATACAGAGTAAAGCTCCCTCTACACAGTCCCATCAAACACTCCCAGGGCAGGTACAGGGGGTTAGATACAGAGTAAAGCTCCCTCTACACTGTCCCATCAAACACTCCCAGGGCAGGTACAGCACGGGGTTAGATACAGAGTAAAACAACCCTCTACACTGTCCCATCAAACACTCCCAGGGCAGGTACAGGGGGTTAGATACAGAGTAAAGCTCCGTCTACACTGTCCCATCAAACACTCCCAGGGCAGGTACAGCACGGGGTTAGATACAGAGTAAAGCTCCCTCTACACTGTCCCCATCAAACACTCCCAGGGCAGGTACAGCATGGGGTTAGATACAGAGTAAAGCTCCCTCTACACTGTCCCATCAAACACTCCCAGGGCAGGTACAGGGGGTTAGATACAGAGTAAAGCTCCCTCTACACAGTCCCATCAAACACTCCCAGGGCAGGTACAGGGGGTTAGATACAGAGTAAAGCTCCCTCTACACTGTCCCATCAAACACTCCCAGGGCAGGTACAGCACGGGGTTAGATACAGAGTAAAACAACCCTCTACACTGTCCCATCAAACACTCCCAGGGCAGGTACAGGGGGTTAGATACAGAGTAAAGCTCCGTCTACACTGTCCCATCAAACACTCCCAGGGCAGGTACAGCACAGGGTTAGATACAGAGTAAAGCTCCCTCTACACTGTCCCATCAAACACTCCCAGGGCAGGTACAGCACGGGGTTAGATACAGAGTAAAGCTCCCTCTACACTGTCCCATCAAACACTCCCAGGGAAGGGCCACTGAATATAAAGGGGCTGCAGGAGGGGTCAAAACTAAAAATCATGGTTTAAAAACTAGGATTAAAACACTCTACCTAAACGCACGCAGCATTCGAAATAAAGTAAATGAGTTGACGGCACAAATCATTACAAATGGGTATGATTTGGTGGCCATTACAGAAACGTGGTTGCAGGGTGGCCAAGACTGGGAATTAAACATACAGGGGTATCTGACAATTCGGAAAGATAGACAAGAAGGGAAAGGAGGTGGGGTAGCTCTGTTAATAAAGGATGATATCAGGGCAGTTGTGAGAGACGATATTGGCTCGAATGAACAAAATGTTGAATCATTGTGGGTGGAGATTAGAGATAGTAAGGGGAAAAAGTCACTGGTGGGCGTAGTTTATAGGCCCCCAAATAATAACTTCACGGTGGGGCGGACAATAATCAAGGGAATAATGGAGGCATGTGAAAAAGGAACGGCAGTAGTCATGGGGGATTTTAACCTACATATTGATTGGTCAAATCAAATCGCACGGGGTAGCCTGGAGGAGGAATTCATAGAATGCATACGGGATTGTTTCTTAGAACAGTATGTTACAGAACCTACAAGGGAGCAAGCTATCTTAGATCTGGTCCTGTGTAATGAGACAGAAATAATAAACGATCTCCTAGTAAAAGATCCTCTCGGAATGAGTGATCACAGTATGGTTGAATTTGTAAGACAGATTGAGGGTGAGGAAGTTGTGTCTCAAACGAGCGTACTATGCTTAAACAAAGGGGACTACAGTGGGATGAGGGCAGAGTTGGCTAAAGTAGATTGGAAACACAGACTAAACGGTGGCACAATTGAGGAACAGTGGAGGACTTTTCAGGAGCTCTTTCATAGTGCTCAACTAAAATATATTCCAGTGAAAAAGAAGGGCGGTAAGAGAAGGGATAACCAGCCGTGGATAACCAAGGAAATAAAGGAGAGTATCAAATCAAAGACCAATGCATATAAGGTGGCCAAGGTTAGTGGGAAACTAGAGGATTGGGAAAATTTTAAACAACAGCAAAGAATGACTAAAAAAGCAATAAAGAAAGGAAAGATAGATTACGAAAGTAAACTTGCGCAAAACATAAAAACAGATAGTAAAAGCTTTTACAGATATATAAAACAGAAAAGAGTGACTAAAGTAAATGTTGGTCCCTTAGAAGATGAGAAGGGGGATTTAATAATGGGAAATGTGGAAATGGCTGAGACCTTAAACAATTATTTTGCTTCGGTCTTCCCAGTGGAAGACACAAAAACAATGCCAAAAATTGCTGGTCACAGGAATGTGGGAAGGGAGGACCTTGAGACAATCAGTATCACTAGGGGGGTAGTGCTGGGCAGGCCAATGGGACTCAAGGTAGACACGTCCCCTGGTCCTGATGAAATGCATCCCAGGGTATTAAAAGAGATGGCGGAAGTTATAGCAGATGCATTCGTTATAATCTACCAAAATTCTCTGGACTCTGGGGAGGTACCAGCGGATTGGAAAGCAGCTAATGTAACGCCTCTGTTTAAAAAAGGGGGCAGACAAAAGGCAGGTAACTATAGGCAGGTTAGTTTAACATCTGTAGTGGGGAAAATGCTTGAAACTATCATTAAGGAAGAAATAGCGGGACATCTAGATAGGAATAGTGCAATCAAGCAAACGCAGCATGGATTCATGAAAGGGAAATCATGTTTAACTAATTTACTGGAATTCTTTGAGGATATAACGAGCATGGTGGATAGAGGTGTACCGATGGATGTGGTGTATTTAGATTTCCAAAAGGCATTCGATAAGGTGCCACACAAAAGGTTACTGCAGAAGATAAAGGTACGCGGAGTCAGAGGAAATGTATTAGCATGGATAGAGAATTGGCTGGCGAACAGAAAGCAGAGAGTCGGGATAAATGGGTCGTTTTCGGGTTGGAAATCGGTGGTTAGTGGTGTGCCACAGGGATCGGTGCTGGGACCACAACTGTTTACAATATACATAGATGACCTGGAAGAGGGAACAGAGTGTAGTGTAACAAAATTTGCAGATGACACAAAGATTAGTGGGAAAGCGGGTTGTGTAGAGGACACAGAGAGGCTGCAAAGAGATTTGGATAGGTTAAGCGAATGGGCTAAGGTTTGGCAGATGGAATACAATGTCGGAAAATGTGAGGTCACCCAACTTGGGAAAAAAAACAGTAAAAGGGAATATTATTTGAAGGGGGAGAAATTACAACATGCTGCGGTGCAGAGGGACCTGGGGGTCCTTGTGCATGAATCCCAAAAAGTTAGTTTGCAGGTGCAGCAGGTAATCAGGAAGGCGAATGGAATGTTGGTCTTCATTGCGAGAGGGATGGAGTACAAAAGCAGGGAGGTCCTGCTGCAACTGTACAGGGTATTGGTGAGGCCGCACCTGGAGTACTGCGTGCAGTTTTGGTCACCTTACTTAAGGAAGGATATACTAGCTTTGGAGGGGGTACAGAGACGATTCACTAGGCTGATTCCGGAGATGAGGGGGTTACCTTATGATGATAGATTGAGTAGACTGTGTCTTTACTCGTTGGAGTTCAGAAGGATGAGGGGTGATCTTATAGAAACATTTAAAATAATGAAAGGGATAGACAAGATAGAGGCAGAGAGGTTGTTTCCACTGGTTGGGGAGACTAGAACTAGGGGCACAGCCTCAAAATACGGGGGAGCCAATTTAAAACCGAGTTGAGAAGGAATTTCTTCTCCCAGAGGGTTGTGAATCTGTGGAATTCTCTGCCCAAGGAAGCAGTTGAGGCTAGCTCATTGAATGTATTCAAGTCACAGATAGATAGATTTTTAACCAATAAGGGAATTAAGGGTTACGGGGAGTGGGCGGGTAAGTGGAGCTGAGTCCACGGCCAGATCAGCCATGATCTTTTTGAATGGCGGAGCAGGCTCGAGGGGCTAGATGGCCTACTCCTGTTCCTAATTCTTATGTTCTTATGTACAGCATGGGGTTAGATACAGAGTAAAGCTCCCTCTGCACTGTCCCATCAAACACTCCCAGGGCAGGTACAGGGGGTTAGATACAGAGTAAAGCTCCCTCTACACTGTCCCATCAAACACTCCCAGGGCAGGTACAGCATGGGGTTAGATACAGAGTAAAGCTCCCTCTGCACTGTCCCATCAAACACTCCCAGGGCAGGTACAGGGGGTTAGATACAGAGTAAAGCTCCCTCTGCACTGTCCCATCAAACACTCCCAGGGCAGGTACAGGGGGTTAGATACAGAGTAAAGCTCCCTCTACACTGTCCCATCAAACACTCCCAGGGCAGGTACAGGGGGTTAGATACAGAGTAAAGCTCCCTCTACACTGTCCCATCAAACACTCCCAGGGCAGGTACAGGGGGTTAGATACAGAGTAAAGCTCCCTCTACACTGTCCCATCAAACACTCCCAGGGCAGGTACAGGGGGTTAGATACAGAGTAAAGCTCCCTCTACACTGTCCCATCAAACACTCCTAGGGCAGGTACAGCATGGGGTTAGATACAGAGTAAAGCTCCCTCTGCACTGTCCCATCAAACACTCCCAGGGCAGGTACAGGGGGTTAGATACAGAGTAAAGCTCCCTCTGCACTGTCCCATCAAACACTCCCAGGGCAGGTACAGGGGGTTAGATACAGAGTAAAGCTCCCTCTACACTGTCCCATCAAACACTCCCAGGGCAGGTACAGGGGGTTAGATACAGAGTAAAGCTCCCTCTACACTGTCCCATCAAACACTCCCAGGGCAGGTACAGGGGGTTAGATACAGAGTAAAGCTCCCTCTACACTGTCCCATCAAACACTCCCAGGGCAGGTACAGGGGGTTAGATACAGAGTAAAGCTCCCTCTACACTGTCCCATCAAACACTCCCAGGGCAGGTACAGGGGGTTAGATACAGAGTAAAGCTCCCTCTGCACTGTCCCATCAAACACTCCCAGGGCAGGTACAGGGGGTTAGATACAGAGTAAAGCTCCCTCTACACTGTCCCATCAAACACTCCCAGGGCAGGTACAGGGGGTTAGATACAGAGTAAAGCTCCCTCTACACTGTCCCATCAAACACTCCCAGGGCAGGTACAGGGGGTTAGATACAGAGTAAAGCTCCCTCTACACTGTCCCATCAAACACTCCCAGGGCAGGTACAGGGGGTTAGATACAGAGTAAAGCTCCCTCTACACTGTCCCATCAAACACTCCCAGGGCAGGTACAGGGGGTTAGATACAGAGTAAAGCTCCCTCTACACTGTCCCATCAAACACTCCCAGGGCAGGTACAGGGGGTTAGATACAGAGTAAAGCTCCCTCTACACTGCCCGGCCGAGCTGGGAGCTGTGCACTATCAGCAGCTGTTACGATGGCCCTGAAAGCTCACCCTTATCGCCACAGCTGCTGTGAGTGAGGGCCAGGGTTCCCAGCCGCAGTCTGTCACGGGGTAGTGAGTCCCTGGGCTCATGGCCAGGTGCAGCCTGTCGGCTTGGAGCGACTGGGTCTGGTCGGTGATTGAGGGGGCGGGCTGAGCGATAAGACCCGAGCACTCGGGTATATAACCGGGCCGGTTACGAGTCCGGCTCAGCCAGTTTGCCTGGAATCTCTCTGAACACAAGAATGGCAGGATCCCAGCTGATGGTGTTGGTGATGCTGGTGGTGGGGTCTTATGCAGGCTGCCCGGAACCCAGCGTACTGAAGAACGTGACCACTGGGGAGACAGTGTGTGCCCGCCTGTACGAGGACGCCGACGTGCTGTACGACCGTTGCTGTGGTGGCGGGTACTTTGACATCAAGAGCCCGGCCGACGTGCCCTTCATCGAGCGCTTCTGGAACGACCGGGCCTCCTCGCTGGTGGTGGGACCCCGCTGTGAGCTCACCGTCTGGAACAAGCGGAACAAGCGTGGCAACCGGCGCAAGTTCCGCACCGGCATCCAATACCGGCTGGAGGAGGCCGGCAAGGGCCTGTTCGGCAACTGGGATAACTCCATCACCTCCTACTACTGCATCTGTAAATGAGGGCTAGCGCCCGGCACTCCCTCCCCTCATCCCTCCCTACCCCGGCTCTCCCTCCCCTCATCCCTCCCTACCCCGGCTCTCCCTCCCCCGCACACCCCCTCATCCCTCCCTACCCCGGCTCTCCCTCCCCCGCACACCCCCTCATCCCTCCCTACCCCGGCTCTCCCTCCCCTCATCCCTCCCTACCCCGGCTCTCCCTCCCCCGCACACCCCCTCATCCCTCCCTACCCCGGCTCTCCCTCCCCCGCACACCCCCTCATCCCTCCCTACCCCGGCTCTCCCTCCCCCGCACACCCCCTCACCCCTCCCTACCCCGGCTCTCCCTCCCCCGCACACCCCCTCATCCCTCCCTACCCCGGCTCTCCCTCCCCTCATCCCTCCCTACCCCGGCTCTCCCTCCCCTGCACACCCCCTCATCCCTCCCTCCACACCCCCTCACCCCCACACCTGGGATAACTCGAGCACCTCCTACTACTACACCTGTCACTAAGGGCCCGCACCCGGCTCGCTCTCCTTCCCTCATCCCTCCCTCGCCCAACCCCCTCGCCCTCCCCTCATCAGCCCCGCCCCGCCCCTCCGCTCATCAGCCTCCAGCGCTCGCCCACTAATGCTCCGCCCCTCCTCCAACTCTCCTGACCATCGTAGGTCCGCCTCACTCGCTCTCTCTCTCACTCTGTCTCTCTCACTCTGTCTCTCTCACTCTGTCTCTCTCACTCTCTCACTCTGTCTCTCTCACTCTGTCTCTCTCACTCTGTCTCTCTCACTCTGTCTCTCTCACTCTGTCTCTCTCACTCTCGCTCTCTCACTCTGTCTCTCTCATTCTGTCTCTCTCACTTTCTCACTCTGTCTCTCTCACTCTCGCTCTCTCACTCTCGCTCTCTCTCACTCTCTCACTCTGTCTCTCTCATTCTGTCTCTCTCACTTTCTCACTCTGTCTCTCTCACTCTCGCTCTCTCACTCTCGCTCTCTCTCACTCTCTCACTCTCTCACTCTGTCTCTCTCACTCTGTCTCTCTCACTCTCTCACTCTGTCTCTCTCACTCTGTCTCTCTCACTCTGTCTCTCTCACTCTCTCACTCTGTCTCTCTCACTCTGTCTCTCTCACTCTGTCTCTCTCACTCTGTCTCTCTCACTCTCTCTCTCTCACTCTGTCTCTCTCACTCTCTCTCTCTCACTCTGTCTCTCTCACTCTCTCACTCTCTCACTCTGTCTCTCTCACTCTCTCACTCTGTCTCTCTCACTCTGTCTCTCTCACTCTCTCTCTCTCACTCTGTCTCTCTCACTCTCTCTCTCTCACTCTGTCTCTCTCACTCTCTCACTCTCTCACTCTGTCTCTCTCACTCTCTCACTCTGTCTCTCTCACTCTGTCTCTCTCACTCTCTCACTCTCTCACTCTGTCTCTCTCACTCTCTCACTCTGTCTCTCTCACTCTGTCTCTCTCACTCTCGCTCTCTCTCACTCTCTCACTCTCTCACTCTGTCTCTCTCACTCTGTCTCTCTCACTCTCTCACTCTGTCTCTCTCACTCTCTCACTCTGTCTCTCTCACTCTGTCTCTCTCACTCTCGCTCTCTCTCACTCTCTCTCTCTCACTCTCTCACTCTCTCACTCTGTCTCTCTCACTCTCGCTCTCTCTCACTCTGTCTCTCTCACTCTCGCTCTCTCTCACTCTGTCTCTCTCACTCTCGCTCTCTCTCACTCTCTCACTCTCTCACTCTCTCACTCTGTCTCTCTCTCACTCTCTCTTTTGCTTCTCCTAAGCCGGGCCCCATCTCTTACCCTGAGGGAGCGGTGAAATTTTCTCCGTTAACGGGTTTATGATCCCCCCCCCCCCCCCGGAACCACATGTAGAGGGACTCCCCATTCTCTCTCTGCCCCCCCATGTCTGCTGATGCTTCAAACGTCGGAGGCCCTGGTGTCCTATAGGGGGCGGCAGCCAGGGAGTCTTTACTGGACGTCGCACAGGCGGTGATGGGTAGCAGTCACGCTGCCGACTGTCACACAGGAAGTGGCTCATTGTCACCGCGTGTCACACAGGAAATGACATCGCAGTCGCACCGAACGTCACACAGGAAGTGGCTCACTGTCACCGCGTGTCACACAGGAAATGACATCGCAGTCGCACCGAACGTCACACAGGAAGTGGCTCATTGTCACCGCGTGTCACACAGGAAATGACATCGCAGTCGCACCGAACGTCACACAGGAAGTAGCTCATTGTCACCGCGTGTCACACAGGAAATGACATCGCAGTCGCACCGAACGTCACACAGGAAGTGGCTCATTGTCACCGCGTGTCACACAGGAAATGACATCGCAGTCGCACCGAACGTCACACAGGAAGTGGCTCATTGTCACCGCGTGTCACACAGGAAATGACATCGCAGTCGCACCGAACGTCACACAGGAAGTGGCTCATTGTCACCGCGTGTCACACAGGAAATGACATCGCAGTCGCACCGAACGTCACACAGGAAGTGGCTCATTGTCACCGCGTGTCACACAGGAAATGACATCGCAGTCGCACCGAACGTCACACAGGAAGTGGCCGAGGTTGATTTTCCAAAGCGATTGAACGGTTTAACCGGTTTGATTGGACGGACTCTCAACTGTTCAAGCATCGAGCGAGGAAGATCCCAGCGGCTCCTTCCCCCCCCCCTCCCCCCGGAGAGATGGGAATCCCGCTCGGGGGTGGGGTGGGGGCGGGGCTGGCCCGCTGCGTCGCCGCGGGAACCCGCGATGGGACAGGGCGCCGTGCCGCCGCCCGCTGACCATCCCGCGGACAAAGTGACCGGACGCCGGGGGAGGGGTCGTTGGTGATCCCGAGGTCAGGGCTCCAGGCTGTCGGGAAGGACAAAACTTCACTTCCCCGGAGCCACTCGCCAGCTTCAAGACCAAACCCCCTCCCCCCTTAACGGCGCCGGCTGATTGTGCCACGGGAGTCTCCGACCAGGGAGCCCGCGAGCCGGGTCCTCTCCCTCCCGAACCGTCCGCTGATGTGATGGGAACGCTGTCCCGGGAGGATCGCCCTTTGTTGCAAAGATGTGAATCTGTCTCCTCACGCTTGCTGAAGCCTTTTAATAAAATACCAGTGATCCCTGCTGCTCCATCTCCGTGTCCTTGTGATTCTGTGTCGTGTCGATTGTTCCGGTGCTCGAGTTACGAGCTCTCACTTGTCCCTGCTCATCTTGTGCAATACAATTCTCCCGTTCCCTCCTGTCGCTTGCTACAGCTCAGATCCAGGGGTCCCCCCAAGTGTTTTAGATCGGGGCCTGAGAGGGCAGACGGGGCCTCAGTTTAACGTCTCATCCAAAAGAAGGCCCCCTCCGACAGAGCGGCACTCCCTCAGTACTGCCCCCTCCGACAGTGCGGGGCTCCCTCAGTACTGCCCCCTCCGACAGTGCGGGGCTCCCTCAGTACTGCCCCTCCGACAGAGCGGCACTCCCTCAGTACTGCCCCTTCCGACAGTGCGGGGCTCCCTCAGTACCGCCCCTCCGACAGTGCGGGGCTCCCTCAGTACTGCCCCCTCCGACAGTGCGGGGCTCCCTCAGTACTGCCCCTCCGACAGTGCGGCACTCCCTCAGTACTGCCCCTCCGACAGAGCGGAGCTCCCTCAGTACTGCCCCTCCGACAGTGCGGTGCTCCCTCAGTACCGCCCCTCCGACAGAGCGGCACTCCCTCAGTACCGCCCCTCCGACAGTGCGGTGCTCCCTCGGTAACGCCCCTCCGACAGTGCGGCACTCCCTCGGTAACGCCCCTCCGACAGTGCGGCGCTCCCTCGGTAACGCCCCTCCGACAGTGCGGCACTCCCTCAGTACTGCCCCTCCGACAGTGCGGCACTCCCTCGGTAACGCCCCTCCGACAGTGCGGCACTCCCTCGGTAACGCCCCTCCGACAGTGCGGCACTCCCTCAGTACTGCCCCTCCGACAGTGCGGCGCTCCCTCAGTACCGCCCCTCCGACAGTGCGGCACTCCCTCAGTACCGCCCCTCCGACAGTGCGGTGCTCCCTCGGTAACGCCCCTCCGACAGTGCGGCACTCCCTCGGTAACGCCCCTCCGACAGTGCGGCGCTCCCTCGGTAACGCCCCTCCGACAGTGCGGCGCTCCCTCAGTAACGCCCCTCCGACAGTGCGGCACTCCCTCAGTACCGCCCCTCCGACAGTGCGGGGCTCCCTCGGTAATGCCCCTCCGACAGTGCGGCGCTCCCTCAGTACTGCCCCTCCGACAGTGCGGCACTCCCTCAGTAACGCCCCTCTGACAGTGCGGGGCTCCCTCAGCACTGGCCCCTCGAGTGTCGGCCTGTATTTTTGTGTTCGAGTCCCTGGAGTGGGGATTTGAACGCACATTACCTTGTGATGCAGAGTCGAGTGCACTGCCCACTGAGTCACGGCTGAAAGTCTGAGATCGGGACCTGGCTCCTGATGTACTCTGTCCCCGGGGGCTGAGATCGCAGCAATAACGGACAATGGGGCCGAAACGAGCGGCCAGCGACCCCGACCTTTGCTCCGCACAGGAATCTCCCGACCCCTGTGTCGAGAACTTTGTGCTTTCCGACCTTCCGTTCCAATCGACTGACTGCAGGACAGCCGGGTCACCAGCAAAGCTGTCTATGGTGGCGATCGCGAGGCTGAATTCTCCCAGGCACTGAGCAGGCAACTGAGCAAGCCCTTCAAATTCTAACTTTTGAAAATTGTTCGAGAGAGTAAGTGAAAGATTGGAGCTCTCGCATGAAATACAGAAAGAATCACGGAACGGTCAGTGCACAGGAGGATCCCATTGGGCCCCTCCAGCCCGTGCCGGCTCTCTACACGATCACCTCGGCCAGTCCCACTCCCCCGCCCTCTCCCCGTGGCCCGGCTAACCATCCTCCTCCAGGAACTGACCCAACTCCCTTTGGAAAGCCGCGATTGAGTCCGCCCCCATCGCCCTCTCAGGCCGCGTGTCCCTGACCCTAACCCCTCGCTGCGGACAAACCTTTCCCCCGTGTGGCCTTTCTGCCGATCGCCTTAAATCCGTGTCCTCTGGTTCTCCACCTTCCACCAATGGGAACAGTGTCCCTCGACCTACTCTGTCCCGACCCCCTCGTGATCGAGAACACCTCGATCAAATCTCCTCTCAACCTTCTCTGCTCCGAGGAGAACCCCCCCGGCTTCTCCAGTCTCCCCCCGTCACTGAACCCCCTCATCCCCCGGGACCATTCTGGTCAATCTCCCCTTCACCCTCCCCAAGGCCTCCACACCCTCCCCACAGTGCGGGGCCCAGAATTGGACACACTACACAAAGATGGACAAACTTAAACAAAAAGTTTCTTAAAAAGTGTAATTTTTATTAAAGTGGACAAATTTCACACGGCACAAAATCAAAGTTAGCTTTCCAGGCCCTTAACATTTGCCTGGCCAGTGGTAACAATGCTGCCAGAACCCAGATCACACAGGGACCCTCGGGGGGGAAAGCTCCGTGGGGGATTCCCCCAGTCGTTCCGGGACCCTCGGGGGGGAAAGCTCCGTGGGGAATTCCCCCAGTCGTTCCGGGACCCTCGGGGTGGAAAGCTCCGTGGGGAATTCCCCCAGTCATTCTGAGACCCTCGGGGGGGAAAGCTCCGTGGGGAATTCCCCCAGTCGTTCCGGGACCCTCGGGGGGGAAAGCTCCGTGGGGAATTCCCCCAGTCGTTCCGGGGCCCTCGGGGTGGAAAGCTCCGTGGGGAATTCCCCCAGTCGTTCCGGGGCCCTCGGGGTGGAAAGCTCCGTGGGGAATTCCCCCAGTCGTTCCGGGACCCTTGGGATCTAAAGCTCCGTGGGGAATTCCCCCAGTCGTTCCGGGACCCTCGGGATCTAAAGCTCCGTGGGGAATTACCCCAGTCGTTCCGGGACCCTCGGGGGGGAAAGCTCCGTGGGGAATTCCCCCAGTCGTTCCGGGACCCTCGGGGGGGAAAGCTCCGTGGGGAATTCCCCCAGTCGTTCCGGGGCCCTCGGGGTGGAAAGCTCCGTGGGGAATTCCCCCAGTCGTTCCGGGGCCCTCGGGGTGGAAAGCTCCGTGGGGAATTCCCCCAGTCGTTCCGGGACCCTTGGGATCTAAAGCTCCGTGGGGAATTCCCCCAGTCGTTCCGGGACCCTCGGGATCTAAAGCTCCGTGGGGAATTACCCCAGTCGTTCCGGGACCCTCGGGGGGGAAAGCTCCGTGGGGAATTACCCCAGTCGTTCCGGGACCCTCGGGGTCTAAAGCTCCGTGGGGGATTACCCCAGTCGTTCCGGGACCCTCGGGGGGGAAAGCTCCGTGGGGAATTCCCCCAGTCGTTCCGGGACCCTCGGGGGGGAAAGCTCCGTGGGGGATTTAACAGCGGACTGACTGCGGAAGGCCCAAAGTGTTTTTTTTTTATCAGTCTCAGTGATTTGGGCGATGACACGGGTTTGGAGGTGTCAGTCCAGCCCTGTGTCGGAGCGATCAATGACTGACTGCGCCGCTAGGATTCACGCACGTGCCCGCACGTCGCCCCAATTCTCGACGTCGCGGTCAGTTCCAGTTCAGTGTCGGCCCGCCGGCAAATTCGGGCCGCTTAATTCCCCGTCGGAGGCAGAATGAGGGACCTCAGTGACGGGGGAGAGACTGGAGAAGCCGGGGGTGTTCTCCTCGGGGCAGAGAAGGTTGAGGGGAGATTTAATCGAGGGGTTCACCATCACGAGGGGTTTAGGTCGAGTAACTAAGGAGTGATTGGCGGAAGGGTGGAGAACCAGAGGACACAGATTTCAGGCGATTGGCAGAAGAACCAGAGGCGACACGAGGAGAAACGTTTTTACGCAGCGAGTGACAAGGATCTGGATCGTGCTGCCTGAGAGAAGGGTTGGAGGCAGACTCAATCGTGGCCTTCGAGAGGTAATTGGATAAATACTTGGGGAAAATTGCAGGGAGATGGGAAAAGGGCGGGGGGGCGGTCTGACTGGATCGCTTTTCGAAAGAGCTGGCACTGACTGGATGGGCCGAAGGGCCATCTCCTGCGTATGCTGGGTGATGCTTGTATTCGATGAGCGGACAGCTGACCTGTCATGACACGCCCTCACACACTCTCGCCAAGGCTGGAGCGGGATTTGAGCCGGGTGCTGTTGACCGACTGGCTCGGGTCCTCGCTGAAGGCGATGCGCAGCGTGGTGGCCAGCGAGCGCCGGAAGCGCTGGCGGAAGTCGCGGCCCACGAAGACGTAGAGGGGGGGGTTGAGGGCGCTGTTGACGGAGGCCAGGCCCACGGCGGCAAAGTCCCAGGTCAGGGCGGCCTGCAGCGAGGGGGCGAAGGCCTGCAGCAGGCCGAACACGTGGTAGGGCAGCCAGCAGACGAAGAAGGCGACCACCACGGCTGCCACCAGCCGCATGGGCTTGTGGGACTTGGCAAAGCGGGCGCCACGCACGGTCTGGACGATGCGCAGATAGCAGGCCGCCATGATCAGGAAGGGGAGCGCGAAGGCCAACAGGGCCCTGGTGGTCTCCACCACCGCCTTGGTCCTCTCGCGGAAGTAGGCCCGGCTGTAGTCGAGCGAGCAGTAGGAGAAGCCCAGCCCCGGGTGGGTGACCACTTGACGGTTGAGCAAGGTGGGCAGGCACATGAGCAGGGCCAGCAGCCAGGCCACAGCGCAGGCCGCCCGCGCCCGGCACACAGTGCGATGCCGCTGTGCCCAGACTGGGCGGGTCACTGCCAGGCAGCGGTCTATGCTGACCAGGGTCAGCAGGAAGACGCTGGCCGACATGTTGAGGACGATGGCCGAGGGGATCAGCTTGCAGAGCAGGTCGTGGCTGGGCCAGCGATTGGCCAGGGCCACGTTGGCGATCTGGAAGGGCAGCGAGCAGCAGTAGGCCAGGTCTGCCGCCGCCAGGTGCAGGAACCACACCGAGTTCACCGTCCGTTTCATCCTGAAGCCCGCCACCCACAGCACGGCCAAGTTGCCGGGGACTCCCACCAGGAAGGTGACAGTGTACATGGCGATGGACACGATGGTCGCCGGTCTCAGTTTCAGCCCGTTCCCGTCCATGTCCCAATTGAAGTATGTGTAGTTCTCATTGTCGGTGTAGTTGCTGATGTATGTGTAGTTGTCGTCGTAATCGATGAAGTTGTAATCGATGTCGCCGTGACCGTCGCCGTAACCGTCGTCGCTGAGCATGGCAGATCTGGGAGAAAGATTGTTGGCAGAAATGAGAGGGGCCATTTTTTGGCAGGAAAGATAGGAAGGTAGAAAGGAGTGAAGAGAGAGAGATAAAGAAAGTGAGACACATGCAAGTCCGTTTCTCTATTTTTGCTCAGTGCGGCACTCCCTCAGTACTGCCCCTCCGACAGTGCGGGGCTCCCTCAGTACTGCCCCTCCGACAGTGCGGGGCTCCCTCAGTACTGCCCCTCCGACAGTGCGGCGCTCCCTCAGTACTGCCCCTCCGACAGTGCGGCTCTCCCTCAGCACCATCCCTCCGACAGTGCGGCACTCCCTCAGTACTGTCCCTCCGACAGTGCGGTGCTCCCTCAGTACTGTCCCTCCGACAGTGCGGCGCTCCCTCAGTACTGCCCCTCCGACAGTGCGGCGCTCCCTCAGTACTACCCCTCCGACAGTGCGGCACTCCCTCAGTACCGCCCCTTCAAGAGTGCGGCTCTCCCTCAGTACCGCCCCTCCGACAGTGCGGCACTCCCTCAGTACTGCCCCTCCGACAGTGCGGCACTCCCTCAGTACTACCCCTCCGACAGTGCGGCACTCCCTCAGTACTGCCCCTCCGACAGTGCGGCACTCCCTCAGTACCGCCCCTCCATGAGTGCGGCACTCCCTCAGTACCGCCCCTCCGACAGTGCGGCACTCCCTCAGTACTGCCCCTCCGACAGTGCGGCGCTCCCTCAGTACTGCCCCTCCGACAGTGCGGCACTCCCTCAGTACCGCCCCTCCAAGAGTGCGGCTCTCCCTCAGTACTGCCCCTCCGACAGTGCGGCACTCCCTCAGTACCGCCCCTCCAAGAGTGCGGCACTCCCTCAGTACCGCCCCTCCGACAGTGCGGCACTCCCTCAGTACCGCCCCTCCGACAGTGCGGCTCTCCCTCAGTACCGCCCCTCCAAGAGTGCGGCACTCTCTCAGTACTGCCCCTCCGACAGTGCGGCACTCCCTCAGTACCGCCCCTCCATGAGTGCAGCACTCCCTCAGTACTGCCCCTCCGACAGTGCGGCACTCCCTCAGTACTGCCCCTCCGACAGTGCGGGGCTCCCTCAGTACTGCCCCTCCGACAGTGCGGCGCTCCCTCAGTACCGCCCCTCCATGAGTGCAGCACTCCCTCAGTACCGCCCCTCCGACAGTGCGGCACTCCCTCAGTACTGCCCCTCCGACAGTGCGGGGCTCCCTCAGTACTGCCCCTCCGACAGTGCGGCACTCCCTCAGTACCGCCCCTCCATGAGTGCAGCACTCCCTCAGTACCGCCCCTCCGACAGTGCGGCACTCCCTCAGTACCGCCCCTCCAAGAGTGCGGCACTCTCTCAGTACTGCCCCTCCGACAGTGCGGCACTCCCTCAGTACCGCCCCTCCATGAGTGCAGCACTCCCTCAGTACCGCCCCTCCGACAGTGCGGCACTCCCTCAGTACCGCCCCTCCAAGAGTGCGGCACTCCCTCAGTACCGCCCCTCCATGAGTGCAGCACTCCCTCAGTACCGCCCCTCCGACAGTGCGGCACTCCCTCAGTACCGCCCCACCAAGAGTGCGGCACTCCCTCAGTACTGCCCCTCCGACAGTGCGGGGCTCCCTCAGTACTGCCCCTCCGACAGTGCGGCACTCCCTCAGTACCGCCCTTCCATGAGTGCGGCACTCCCTCAGTACCGCCCCTCCAAGAGTGCGGCACTCCCTCAGTACTGCCCCTCCGACAGTGCGGCACTCCCTCAGTACCGTCCCTCCGACAGTGCGGCGCTCCCTCAGTACTGACCCTCCGACAGTGCAGCACTCCCTCAGTACTGCCCCTCCGACAGTGCGGCACTCCCTCAGTACTGCCCCTCCGACAGTGCGGCACTCCCTCAGTACTGCCCCTCAGACAGTGCGGGGCTCCCTCAGTACTGCCCCTCCGACAGTGCGGCGCTCCCTCAGTACTGCCCCTCCGACAGTGCGGGGCTCCCTCAGTACTGCCCCTCCGACAGTGCGGGGCTCCCTCAGTACTGCCGCTCCGACAGTTCGGTGCTCCCTCAGTACTGCTCCTCCGACAGTGCGGCGCTCCCTCAGTACCACCCCTCCGACAGTGCGGCACTCCCTCAGTACTGCCCCTCCGACAGTGCGGGGCTCCCTCAGTACTGCCCCTCCGACAGTGCGGCACTCCCTCAGTACTGCCCCTCCGACAGTGCGGCACTCCCTCAGTACCGCCCCTCCAAGAGTGCGGCACTCACACCTTCTGCAATTCTCCATTTTTCAACAGTGGAGCAGATTATAGGAACAGGAGGAGGCTGTTCAGCCCCTCGAGCCTGTTACATTAGGGACAGGAGGAGGCCGTTCAGCCCCTCGAGCCTGTTACATTAGGGACAGGAGGAGGCCGTTCAGCCCCTCGAGTCTGTTACATTAGGGACAGGAGGAGGCCGTTCAGCCCCTCGAGCCTGTTACATTAGGAACAGGAGGAGGCCGTTCAGCCCCTCGAGCCTGTTACATTAGGGACAGGAGGAGGCCGTTCAGCCCCTCGAGTCTGTTACATTAGGGACAGGAGGAGGCCGTTCAGCCCCTCGAGCCTGTTACATTAGGGATGGAGTCTACTCGTTGCCGATTCTCAGGAGAGCCCCTGCGGCCCTTCTCAGGTGCACAGCTCGACCCCAGGACTGGCGACTGACTGACGGGTTTGCAATGGGCACTGATTGAGTGACAAATGTTGACCATCAAAATCCAGTCATCGAAAACTAACCTTATCTCGCTGCACCTCCTGGTTAACTTTCAGGGTCAGTCTGCCCAGTCATTGACAGCCCTTTCTCAGTGCTGTTCCGGACCTATATTATCGCCCCCCACTGCCACACACTGCTGTGATAGCAAGTCCCGCTAATCCATCACCCCCCGTGCTCGCTGACCACATCATCTCCATTTCAAAATTCTCATCCTTGTCTTCAAATCCCTCCGTGGCCTCCTTCACCTCCCTCCCTATCTCTGTAAACCCCTCCAGCCCCTACACCCCTCCCTATCTCTGTAACCTCCAGTCCCTACACCCCTCCCTATCTCTGTAACCCCCTCCAGCCCCTACACCCCTCATATCTCTGTAACCCCCTCCAGCCCCTACACCCCTCCCTATCTCTGTAACCTCCTCCAGTCTCTACACCCCTCCCTATCTCTGTAACCCCCTCCAGCCCCTACACCCCTCCCTATCTCTGTAACCTCCTCCAGCCCCTACACCCCTCCCGATCTCTGTAACCCCCTCCAGCCACGACACCCCTCCCGATCTCTGTAACCCCCTCCAGCCCCTACACCCCTCCCTATCTCTGTAACCCCCTCCAGCCCCAACACCCCTCCCTATATCTGTAACCCTCTCCAGCCCTTACACTCCTCCCTATCTCTGTAACCCCCTCCAGCCCCTACACCCCTCCCTATCTCTGTAACCCCCTCCAGCCCCTACACCCCTCCCTATCTCTGTAACCTCCTCCAGCCCCTATACCCCTCCCTATCTCTGTAACCCCCTCCAGCCCCTACACCCCTCCCTATCTCTGTAACCTCCTCCAGCCCCTACACCCCTCCCTATCTCTGTAACCCCCTCCAGCCCCTACACCCCTCCCTATCTCTGTAACCTCCTCCAGCCCCTATACCCCTCCCTATCTCTGTAACCCCCTCCAGCCCCTACACCCCTCCCTATCTCTGTAACCTCCTCCAGCCCCTACACCCCTCCCTATCTCTGTAACCCCCTCCAGCCCCTACACCCCTCCCTATCTCTGCAACCTCCTCCAGCCCCACAACCCCCCCGAGATCTCTGCACTCCTCTAATTCTGCCCTCCTGACCATCCCTGATTATAATCGCTCCACCATCGGTGGCCGTGCCTTCTGTTGCCTGGGCCCCAAGCTCTGGAACTCCCTCCCTAAACCTCTCCGCCTCTCTCTCCTCCTTTAAGAAGCTCCTTAAAACCTCCTTATTTGACCCAGCCTTTGCTCACCTGCCCCGATATCTCCTTGTGAATTTACGCTCCTGTCGAGCACCTTGCGACATTTTAAGTCAAAGATAAATCCATGCGCTCGTTGACGCCGCGGCGAAATAATGTTCGACAGAACGAAGCACTTCAGAACGTGTGTTCTTACACCCACAGAGCTAAATACGTCCCCACAAAACTTCAACCCAGGCCAGACAATAATCCACCTACTTGTCTGAGCGTTGAGTGCGGGCTTGTCCTGAGAGGCTGGATCTGGTCTCGACGCGATGGCTGGGAGCTCAGCAACAAGCGAGACGCAAAGCCTGTCTGCTGAGTGTCTTGGTCAGCTCCCAGAGTGGCTCAGTTCCTCAAACCCACACTGTCGGGTCAAACTGTTGACATCCGACTAAAACCATCCTCTTCCTCATTTTTGCTGCACTGCATCAAAGGTACAACGTTGGTTAGATAGTAGGGTAAAGGGCCCCTCTACAATGTCCCATCAAACACTCCCAGGGCAGGTACAGGGGGTTAGATACAGAGTAAAGCTCCCTCTACACTGTCCCATCAAACACTCCCAGGGCAGGTACATGGGGTTAGATACAGAGTAAAGCTCCCTCTACACTGTCCCATCAAACACTCCCAGGGCAGGTACAGGGGGTTAGATACAGAGTAAAGCTTCCTCTACACTGTCCCATCACACACTCCCAGGGCAGGTACAGGGGGTTAGATACAGAGTAAAGCTCCCTCTACACTGTCCCATCAAACACTCCCAGGGCAGATACAGCATGGGGTTAGATACAGAGTAAAGCTCCCTCTACACTGTCCCATCACACACTCCCAGGGCAGGTACAGGGGGTTAGATACAGAGTAAAGCTCCCTCTACACTGTCCCCATCAAACACTCCCAGGGCAGGTACAGGGGGTTAGATCCAGAGTAAAGCTCCCTCTACACTGTCCCATCAAACACTCCCAGAGCAGGTACAGGGGGTTAGATACAGAGTAAAGCTCCCTCTACACTGTCCCATCAAACACTCCCAGGGCAGGTACAGGGGGTTAGATACAGAGTAAAGCTCCCTCTACACTGTCCCATCAAACACTCCCAGGGCAGGTACAGGGGGTTAGATACAGAGTAAAGCTCCCTCTACACTGTCCCATCAAACACTCCCAGGGCAGGTACAGGGGGTTAGATACAGAGTAAAGCTCCCTCTACACTGTCCCATCAAACACTCTCAGGGCAGGTACAGGGGGTTAGATACAGAGTAAAGCTCCCTCTACACTGTCCCATCAAACACTCCCAGGGCAGGTACAGGGGGTTAGATACAGGGTAAAGCTCCCTCTACACTGTCCCATCAAACACTCCCAGGGCAGGTACAGGGGGTTAGATACAGAGTAAAGCTCCCTCTACACTGTCCCATCAAACACTCCCAGGGCAGGTACAGGGGGTTAGATACAGAGTAAAGCTCCCTCTACACTGTCCCATCAAACACTCCCAGGGCAGGTACAGGGGGTTAGATACAGGGTAAAGCTCCCTCTACACTCTCTGTCAATCTGTGGTGATGTACTCAATAGGTCCTGGATTAAGACTCAGCCTTCTCAGCACGAGTCTTTGTGGGTTGACGTGAAGCCTGCGGCCTAGTCCGTTGCCCAATGAGGGCCGGGTCAGAGCCTGTCTGTTCCTGCCAGGAGTGTGACTGGGAAACGCAGAGCCCCGTGTGGTCGGCAATGAGGCGAGAAAGCTCGGCGACAGGAGGCACACACGGCACTGGCCTTCGAAAGGGAGATGTGATTTGTACAACAACAACAGCGTACATTTATGCAGCGTCTTTATGTAACAACATCAGACACAGGAGCAGGAGTCGGCCATTCGGCCCCTCGAGCCCGCTCCACCATCCAATAAGATCGCGGCTGATCCGATCTTGGGCTCAGCTCCACTTCCCCGCCCGCCCCTTCACTCCCTTATCGCTCAAAAATCTGTCTATCTCCGCCTTAAATATATTCAGTGACCCAGCCCCCACAGCTCTCTGGGGCAGAGAATTCCACAGATTCACCAGAAGAAATTCCTCCTCATCTCCATCCTAAATGGGCGGCCCCTTATTCTGAGACTATGTGCCCCCTAGTTCTAGATTCCCCCACGAGGGGGAAACATCCTCTCTGCATCCACCCTGTCCAGCCCCCTCAGAATCTGATACGTTTCAATAAGATCACCTCTCATTCTTCTAAACTCCAATGGGTACAGGCCCAACCTCCTCAACCTTTCCTCATAAGGCAACCCCCTCATCTTTAATGTAGTAAATCGTCTCGAGCGTTTCACAGGAGCACCATTGCTTGGGACATTTTACTATGTTAAAGGCACTATATAAATAAACGATATAAGATTTGACCCCTGGCCAACATAGGAGATATTTGGACCAGCTTTTGGTTGCCAGTCCCGAAGAGGTTAGTTTTGAGGAGCCTCTTAAAGGAGGAGAGAGAGGCGGAGAGGTTTAGGGAGGGAGTTCCAGAGCTTGGGGCCCAGGCAACAGAAGGCACGGCCACCGATGGTGGAGCGATTATAATCAGGGATGGTCAGGGGGGCAGAATTAGAGGGGTGCAGAGATCTAGGGAGTTACAGAGATAGGGAGGGGTGTAGGGCCAGGAGGAGGTTACAGAGATAGGGAGGGGTGTAGGGGCTGGAGGAGGTTACACAGATAAGGGCTGGAGGGCGTTACAGAGATAGGGAGGGGTGTAGAGGCTGGAGGGGGTTACAGAGATAGGGAGGGGTGTAGGGGCTGAAGGGGGTTACAGAGATAGGGAGGGGTGTAGGGGCTGAAGGGGGTTACAGAGATAGGGAGGGGTGTAGGGGCTGGAGGGGGTTACAGAGATAGGGAGGGGTGTAGGGGCTGGAGGGGGTTACAGAGATAGGGAGGGGTGTAGGGGCTGAAGGGGGTTACAGAGATAGGGAGGGGTGTAGGGGCTGAAGGGGGTTACAGAGATAGGGAGGGTGTTTCCCCCCCGGGGCTGGGGAGTCTAGAACCAGGGGTCACAGTCTCAGGATAAGGGCTCGGACATTTAGGACTGAGATGAGGAGGAATTTCTTCACTCGGAGGGAGGTGAATCTTTGGAACTCTCTGCCCCAGAGGGCTGTGGAGGCTCAGTCGTTGAGTATATTCAAGGCTGAGATCGATGGATTTTTGGACTCGAGGGGAATCGAGGGATCGGGCGGGGAAGTGGAGTTGAGGTCGATGATAAGCCGCGATCTGATTGGCTGGCAGAGCGGGCTCGAGGGGCCGAATGGCCGACTCCTGCTCTTATTTCTTGTGTTCTTCTGAGTCCGCGGGCTTTGAGCCAGCGACGATGACACATCCCAAGTGAAGATGAAGTCGGAGACTTTGCTGGGTCAGGGGAAGCAATCAGTGGTTTCACACGAGCACGAGTGGTATTTTGGTATCACTGCATTTCCTGTCCGATCGTGCTATGACCACACTCTAAGTGACACATCCACCAGCCACATGACCCAGCTTGTGACCAAGCGTCTTCAGCAACTGCACCAATCAAAAATAAAGGTCCTGCATCTCCACAACGCCATACACCCGCTCCGGATGTCCCCAAACGCCTCACACCCAACGCAGTACGCTTCTCAACAGTTGTAATGTGGGAAACGCCAAATTGTGCACAGCAAGCTCCCACACACAGCGATGTAATAATGACCCAGATCGTCTGTTTTAGTGATGTTAGTCCAGGGATAAATATTGTGTAGAGGGAGCTTTACTCTGTATCTAACCCCCTGTACCTGCCCTGGGAGTGTTTGATGGGACAGTGTAGAGGGAGCTTTACTCTGTATCTAACCCCCTGTACCTGCCCTGGGAGTGTTTGATGGGACAGTGTCGAGGGAGCTTTACTCTGTATCTAACCCCCTGTACCTGCCCTGGGAGTGTTTGATGGGACAGTGTCGAGGGAGCTTTACTCTGTATCTAACCCCCTGTACCTGCCCTGGGAGTGTTTGATGGGACAGTGTAGAGGGAGCTTTACTCTGTATCTAACCCCCTGTACCTGCCCTGGGAGTGTTTGATGGGACAGTGTAGAGGGAGCTTTACTCTGTATCTAACCCCCTGTACCTGCCCTGGGAGTGTTTGATGGGACAGTGTAGAGGGAGCTTTACTCTGTATCTAACCCCCTGTACCTGCCCTGGGAGTGTTTGATGAGACAGTGTAGAGGGAGCTTTACTCTGTATCTAACCCCTTGTACCTGCCCTGGGAGTGTTTGATGAGACAGTGTAGAGGGAGCTTTACTCTGTATCTAACCCATTGTACCTGCCCTGGGAGTGTTTGATGGGACAGTGTAGAGGGAGCTTTACTCTATATCTAACCCCCTGTACCTGCCCTGGGAGTGTTTGATGGGACAGTGTAGAGGGAGCTTTACTCTGTATCTAACCCCCTGTACCTGCCCTGGGAGTGTTTGATGGGACAGTGTAGAGGGAGCTTTACTCTGTATCTAACCTCCTGTACCTGCCCTGGGAGTGTTTGATGGGACAGTGTAGAGGGAGCTTTACTCTGTATCTAACCCCCTGTACCTGCCCTGGGAGTGTTTGATGGGACAGTGTAGAGGGAGCTTTACTCTGTATCTAACCCCCTGTACCTGCCCTGGGAGTGTTTGATGAGACAGTGTAGAGGGAGCTTTACTCTGTATCTAACCCCTTGTACCTGCCCTGGGAGTGTTTGATGAGACAGTGTAGAGGGAGCTTTACTCTGTATCTAACCCCTTGTACTTGCCCTGGGAGTGTTTGATGGGACAGTGTAGAGGGAGCTTTACTCTATATCTAACCCCCTGTACCTGCCCAGGGAGTGTTTGATGGGACAGTGTAGAGGGAGCTTTACTCTGTATCTAACCCCCTGTACCTGCCCTGGGAGTGTTTGATGGGACAGTGTAGAGGGAGCTTTACTCTGTATCTAACCCCCTGTACCTGCCCTGGGAGTGTTTGATGGGACAGTGTAGAGGGAGCTTTACTCTGTATCTAACCCCCTGTACCTGCCCTGGGAGTGTTTGATGGGACAGTGTAGAGGGAGCTTTACTCTGTATCTAACCCCCTGTACCTGCCCTGGGAGTGTTTGATGAGACAGTGTAGAGGGAGCTTTACTCTGTATCTAACCCCTTGTACCTGCCCTGGGAGTGTTTGATGAGACAGTGTAGAGGGAGCTTTACTCTGTATCTAATCCCTTGTACCTGCCCTGGGAGTGTTTGATGGGACAGTGTAGAGGGAGCTTTACTCTGTATCTAACCCCCTGTACCTGCCC
Organism: Pristiophorus japonicus; assembly: GCF_044704955.1. NCBI lineage: Eukaryota > Metazoa > Chordata > Chondrichthyes > Pristiophoridae > Pristiophorus > Pristiophorus japonicus. Next base: position 43,902 of record NW_027251054.1, read on the forward strand.
TGGGAGTGTTTGATGGGACAGTGTAGAGGGAGCTTTACTCTGTATCTAATCCCCTGTACCTGCCCTGGGAGTGTTTGATGGGACAGTGTAGAGGGAGCTTTACTCTGTATCTAACCCCCTGTACCTGCCCTGGGAGTGTTTGATGGGACAGTGTAGAGGGAGCTTTACTCTGTATCTAACCCCGTGCTGTACCTGCCCTGGGAGTGTTTGATGGGACAGTGTAGAGGGAGCTTTACTCTGTATCTAACCCCCTGTACCTGCCCTGGGAATGTTTGATGGGACAGTGTAGAGGGAGCTTTACTCTGTATCTAACCCCCTGTACCTGCCCTGGGAATGTTTGATGGGACAGTGTAGAGGGAGCTTTGCTCTGTATCTAACCCCGTGCTGTACCTGCCCTGGGAGTGTTTGATGGGACAGTGTAGAGGGAGCTTTGCTCTGTATCTCACTGCCCCATTCTCGCCGGTAAACACTGGGACTGGGCCCTGGTGAGTTGACGTGCCGTTTGATTGCGGGAAGCCCTGGGAGGGGCTGTGCTGGGAATGGAATGGGCAGTGACACAATTTATTGGATGGCCGGTGGGTTTAGGGCTGCTCGAAGGCCTGCTGATGGCGTTACATTTGGGAAGTGGTATATTGTGCTGCGTTGTCACTTATCCCCAGCTGTAACATTAGGTCAGTGCTTGGTAAACATTTCCTCGCTCTCCCTGGCCTGACAAATGTTGCAACAACACAGCTGAGGCCCAATGCCCTGTCAGCGAGACCGCTTGTACTTCAGCATTGCGTCTCCCCCTTCAAGGGACACCCTCAAAGCCTCGCCACCGACACCTGGGAGTCCCTGGGCCCAAAGACCAGTCCGCCCTCAGTGGAGGGAGTGCATCCGGGAGGGCGCTGAGCACCTCGAGTCTCGTCGCCGAGAGCGTGCAGAAACCAAGCGCAGGCAGCGGAAGGAGCGTGCGGCAAACCAGTCCCACCCTCCCCTTCCCTCAACCACTGTCTGTCCCACCCTCCCCTTCCCTCAACCACTGTCTGTCCCACCTGTGACAGGGACTGTGGCTCCCGTATTGGGCTGTTCAGCCACCGAAGGACTCACTGTTAGAGTGGAGGCAAGTCTCCCTCGATTCCGAGGGGCTGCCTATGATGATGAAAGCTCTTCCTCCACCGTGTTGCACACCTGGACTCGAGATCAAAGGTACTCACTCCTCGGTCAAAGCGGTGTAGCGAGTGAGTAGGGAGCAAGAGAATAAGGACTCAGACCCCTCCCGCCCCTTTCACCCCCCTCGGGACGTCCCAAAGTGCCTCGCAGACAATGAGGGACTTTTTCTTCATTTGTAGTCACAGTTGATGCTGATTGAAGGATAAATATTGGTCCCAGGACACCGGGAGGAAACCCCAAACCCCTCCCCCTCTCCCCAAACGACCGCCCCAACCCCCAAACCCCTCCCCCTCGCCCCCCAACCCCTCCCCCTCTCCTCAAACGACCGCCCCAACCCCCAAACCCCTCCCCCCCAACCCCTCCCCCTCTCCCCAACACCTCCCCAAACCACCGCCCCAACCCCTCCCCCACACCCCTCCCCCCACCCCTCCCCCTCCCCCCAACACCTCCCCAAACCACCGCCCCAACCCCTCCCCCTCTCCCCAACACCTCCCCAAACCACCGCCCCAACCCCTCCCCCCACCCCCCCAATACCTCCCCCCACCCCTCCCCAAACCCCTCTCCCCCAACCCCCAAACCCCAACCCCTCCCCTCAACCCCTCCCCTCACCTCAACCCCTCACCACCCCCAACACCTCCCCAAACCCCTCAACCCCAATCCCTCACCCCCAACCCCTCCCACCAACACCTCCCCAAACCCCTCAACCCCTCACCCCAATCCATCCCCTCCCAACCCCTACCCCCAACCCCTCCACACCTCCCCTCCCCTCCACTCCTCCCCCAAACTTCTCCCCCCAAACCCCTCCCCTCAACCCCTCACCCCCAACCACCCCCTCAACCCCAACCACTCCCCTCGCCCCCCAACCCCTCCCCCCCAACCCCTCTCCCCCCCGATCCCTCTCCCCCCACAACCCCTCCCCCCCGATCCCTCTCCCCCCACAACCCCTCCCCCCCACCGCTCTTCGTTTACACCCACCCGAGAAGGCAGACAGGGCCTTGGTTTAACATCCCAACCAAACGACTGTCCCTCCGACAGTGCGGGGCTCCCTCAGTACTGCCCTCCGACAGTGCGGCACTCCCTCAGTACTGCCCCTCCGACAGTGCGGTGCTCCCTCAGTACTGCCCCTCCGACAGTGAGGCGCTCCCTCAGTACTGCCCCTCCGACAGTGCGGCGCTCCCTCAGTACCGCCCCTCCGACAGTGCGGCACTCCCTCAGTACTGCCCCTCCGACAGTGCGGCGCTCCCTCAGTACTGCCCCTCCGACAGTGCGGGGCTCCCTCAGTACTGCCCCTCCGACAGTGCGGGGCTCCCTCAGTACCGCCCCTCCGACAGTGCGGCGCTCCCTCAGTACTGCCCCTCCGACAGTGCGGCGCTCCCTCAGTACTGCCCCTCCGACAGTGCGGCACTCCCTCAGTACTGCCCCTCCGACAGTGCGGCACTCCCTCAGTACCGCCCCTCCGATAGTGCGGCCCTCCCTCAGTACCGCCCCTCCGATAGTGCGGCCCTCCCTCAGTACCGCCCCTCCGACAGTGCGGGGCTCCCTCAGTACCGCCCCTCCGACAGTGCGGCACTCCCTCAGTACTGCCCCTCCGACAGTGCGGCGCTCCCTCAGTACTGCCCCTCCGACAGTGCGGCACTCCCTCAGTACTGCCCCTCCGACAGTGCGGCTCTCCCTCAGTACTGCCCCTCCGACAGTGCGGCTCTCCCTCAGTACTGCCCCTCCGACAGTGCGGGGCTCCCTCAGTACCGCCCCTCCGACAGTGCGGCGCTCCCTCAGTACTGCCCCTCCGACAGTGCGGCGCTCCCTCAGTACTGCCCCTCCGACAGTGCGGCACTCCCTCAGTACTGCCCCTCCGACAGTGCGGCACTCCCTCAGTACCGCCCCTCCGATAGTGCGGCCCTCCCTCAGTACCGCCCCTCCGATAGTGCGGCCCTCCCTCAGTACCGCCCCTCCGACAGTGCGGGGCTCCCTCAGTACCGCCCCTCCGACAGTGCGGCACTCCCTCAGTACCGCCCCTCCGACAGTGCGGCGCTCCCTCAGTACTGCCCCTCCGACAGTGCGGCACTCCCTCAGTACTGCCCCTCCGACAGTGCGGCACTCCCTCAGTACCGCCCCTCCGACAGTGCGGCACTCCCTCAGTACTGCCCCTCCGACAGTGCGGCACTCCCTCAGTACTGTCCCTCCGACAGTGCGGCACTCCCTCAGTACCGCCCCTCCGACAGTGCGGCGCTCCCTCAGCACCGCCCCTCCGACAGTGCGGGGCTCCCTCAGTACTGCCCCTCCGACAGTGCGGCACTCCCTCAGTACCGCCCCTCCGACAGTGCGGCACTCCCTCAGTACTGCCCCTCCGACAGTGCGGCACTCCCTCAGTACTGCCCCTCCGACAGTGCGGCACTCCCTCAGTACCGCCCCTCCGACAGTGCGGCACTCCCTCAGTACCGCCCCTCCGACAGTGCGGGGCTCCCTCAGCACCGCCCCTCCGACAGTGCGGCCCTCCCTCAGCACCGCCCCTCCGACAGTGCGGCACTCCCTCAGTACCGCCCCTCCGACAGTGCGGCCCTCCCTCAGTACCGCCCCTCCGACAGTGCGGCGCTCCCTCAGTACCGCCCCTCCGACAGTGCGGCACTCCCTCAGTACCGCCCCTCCGACAGTGCGGCCCTCCCTCAGTACCGCCCCTCCGACAGTGCGGCCCTCCCTCAGTACTGGAGTGGTCAAATCTTGAGGTAACAGTGGCATGGATGAGGGCTTCAGCAGCGGATGAGCTGAGGCAGAGGTGGAGACGACTGATGTGACGGGCAATCAGCTGTCGTTGTCATGCTGCGGCGATCAGGTGGGAAGCTCATTTCCGGGGCAAACCTGCGGCCAAGCGTAACGAAGAGAGTGTGGTTGAGCCGCGGACAGGAGTTGGGGAGAGGGAGGGGGTCGGGGGCTGGGGAAGGCAGTGGGTGGCGGGGACCAATAACAACGGTACAGGTCTTCCCAACACTCAGCTGGAGGAAGTTTCTGCTGATCTGGAATGTGGGACAAGCAGTCTGACAATTTCGAGAGCGCGGAGGGGCGGGAGAGAAGTGGGGGTGAGGTCGCGCTGGGTGTCAGCGTACATGTGTAAACTGATGGCGTGCATTCGCGGGGAATGAACAGCAAGATCCCACGACCATTGTGGTAATGACCAGACCCTCTGGTTTTGTATAATTTTATTGCTAAACATCTGCGAATTCAGTGAATTGCCGATCGCAGGTACATAATTCATTTGACACATATTTTACACATTATACGTGTCTGAACAACACCCCCCAATGGAGCAGCAGCAATGGATCACCACGGTGGCCATTGTGCACAGCACGATCCCACAAGCTATAAGACAATGAGGTGAATGACCAAGGAACATGATTACAAGAGGGATATTGGTCCCCCCCCTCACCACCAGGGAGAACACTGACCCCCCCCCTCCCCGCTCTCCCGATCGTGGCCGCGCGATCTTTAACATCGGAACAGGAGGAGGCCATTTTCCCATCTCCTCGAGACTGTTCCGCCATTCAATGAGATCGCGGCTGGTCTGTATCCTAACTCCATTCACCCGCCTGGGTTCCACAGCCCTTAATGCCCTCGGCTGTCAAACGCCAGAATGTCCACCTGAGAGGGCAGATGGGTGTAACGTCTCGGCTGAAAGTTGGCCCCTCCGACAGTGCGGGGCTCCCTCAGTACTGCCCCTCCGACAGTGCGGTGCTCCCTCAGTACTGCCCCTCCGACAGTGCGGGGCTCCCTCAGTACTGCCCCTCCGACAGTGCGGTGCTCCCTCAGTACTGCCCCTCCGACAGTGCGGTGCTCCCTCAGTACTGCCCTCCGACAGTGCGGCGCTCCCTCAGTACCTCCGACAGTGCGGCGCTCCCTCAGTACCTCCGACAGTGCGGCACTCCCTCAGTACTGCCCCTCCGACAGTGCGGCACTCCCTCAGTACCTCCGACAGTGCGGCACTCCCTCAGTAGTGCCCCTCCGACAGTGCGGCGCTCCCTCAGTACCTCCAACAGTGCGGCGCTCCCTCAGTACCTCTGACAGTGCGGCACTCCCTCAGTACTGCCCCTCCGACAGTGCGGCGCTCCCTCAGTACCTCCGACAGTGCGGCACTCCGTCAGTACTGCCCCTCCGACAGTGCGGCGCTCCCTCAGTACCTCCGACAGTGCGGCACTCCCTCAGTACTGCCCCTCCGACAGTGCGGCGCTCCCTCAGTACCTCTGACAGTGCGGCACTCCCTCAGTACTGCCCCTCCGACAGTGCGGCGCTCCCTCAGTACCTCCGACAGTGCGGCACTCCCTCAGTACTGCCCCTCCGACAGTGCGGCGCTCCCTCAGTACCTCCGACAGTGCGGCGCTCCCTCAGTACCTCTGACAGTGCGGCACTCCCTCAGTACCGCCCCTCCGACAGTGCGGCGCTCCCTCAGTACTGCCCCTCCGACAGTGCGGCACTCCCTCAGTACTGCCCCTCCGACAGTGCGGCACTCCCTCAGTACCTCCGACAGTGCGGCGCTCCCTCAGTACTGCCCCTCCGACAGTGCGGCGCTCCCTCAGTACCTCCGACAGTGCGGCGCTCCCTCAGTACCTCCGACAGTGCGGCGCTCCCTCAGTACTGCCCCTCCGACAGTGCGGCGCTCCCTCAGTACTGCCCCTCCGACAGTGCGGCGCTCCCTCAGTACCTCCGACAGTGCGGCACTCCGTCAGTACTGCCCCTCCGACAGTGCGGCGCTCCCTCAGTACTGCCCCTCCGACAGTGCGGCACTCCCTCAGTACTGCCCCTCCGACAGTGCGGCGCTCCCTCAGTACTGCCCCTCCGACAGTGCGGCGCTCCCTCAGTACCTCCGACAGTGCGGCACTCCCTCAGTACTGCCCCTCCGACAGTGCGGCGCTCCCTCAGTACCTCCGACAGTGCGGCACTCCGTCAGTACTGCCCCTCCGACAGTGCGGCGCTCCCTCAGTACCTCCGACAGTACGGCGCTCCCTCAGTACTGCCCCTCCGACAGTGCGGCGCTCCCTCAGTACTGCCCCTCCGACAGTGCGGCGCTCCCTCAGTACCTCCGACAGTGCGGCACTCCGTCAGTACTGCCCCTCCGACAGTGCGGCGCTCCCTCAGTACTGCCCCTCCGACAGTGCGGCGCTCCCTCAGTACCTCCGACAGTGCGGGGCTCCCTCAGTACTGCCCCTCCGACAGTGCGGCACTCCGTCAGTACTGCCCCTCCGACAGTGCGGCGCTCCCTCAGTACTGCCCCTCCGACAGTGCGGCACTCCGTCAGTACTGCCCCTCCGACAGTGCGGCACTCCCTCAGTACTGCCCCTCCGACAGTGCGGCGCTCCCTCAGTACCTCCGACAGTGCGGCGCTCCCTCAGTACTGCCCCAGGGGGGATGTCGGGCCTGGACCACGAGGCTCAAGGGCCCACGGCCGTTAGTCTCCGAGGGGAAGAACAACGGCGACTGAACACAAATGACACAAATCTTGGACGGGATGCTTTTATCGCGGCACGGATGCCCCGCCCCCACTTCCCCTCGCGCCCTCTTCCAGCGTCAGGGAGCCATTTTGATGCCTACCCCACTCGCGACACCCTCGCACACCGTCGGCACCCTGGACTTGGGCCGGGCCTGTGCCACCGAGGTCTCATCCTCAAAAGCCCTCTCGAAGATGTCACGCAGTGACCTGCGCAACTGCTGCTTGAAGCCCCGGCCCACGTAGACGTAGAGGATGGGGTTGATGCAGCTGTTGAGGTAGGCCAGGCCTTGAACCAGGGGGTCGAGGGCCCCAAGCCTGAGCAGCAGGCCCTGGTCCCGTGACAGCAACAGCAGCCCCACGGTGTGGTATGGCAGCCAGCAGACAAAGAAGCAGAGGACCACGGCCGCCACCAGCCGGTAGGTCCTGCGGGGCCTGGCCATGCTGGAGCCACTGATCCTGTGCAGCAGCAAGGCCGAGCAGGCGCCGATGATGAGGAAGGGGAGCAGGAAGCCAAGCGTGAAGCGGGAAGCCAGGACCCTGCGCTGGGTGTGTTGTATCGCCTCCACCGTCTCCCCGTAGAGGTTGGTGCAGTACACCTTGGGCTCGAATTTGACGGTGCCCCGGTAGATGAAGCTGGGCAGGCTCATCAGGAAAGCCAGGCCCCAGGCCAGGCCGCAGGCCAGTGCCACGTGCCGGGCCGTGCGGTGATTGCGTGACCAGATGGGGCAGCGGGCTTGCAGGCAGCGGTCGATGCTGATGCCCGTCAGCAGGAAGATACTGGCGAACATGCTGAGAATGGTGGCGGAGGGCAGTAGCTTGCAGAGGAGGTTGCCGTAAGGCCAGTGGTACCCCAGGGCCAGCTGGGAGGTGAGGAAGGGCAGTGAGAGGCAGCAGAGCAGGTCGGCCACAGACAGGTTGAGGAACCACACCATGTTGGGCCGCTTCCTCATGCGGAAGCCGGCGATCCAAATCACCGCCCCGTTGCCGGGAACACCGACCAGGAAGATGAAGCAGTACAAGACCATCGCGGCCACGTTGCAGGCTTTCTTCACCGCCTCCCCGAAACCGTTGTCATAGTCGGTCCATTCGTCATCATACTCGTCGTAATCCTCCCCGCCAGTCCAGTTCCACGAGGCGTTCTGGGCCTCCATGACCTGCAGGTGGACAGGCAACGATTGACAAGATAGCCATCAGCTTTGTAACAACAAGCTGCCGTGGGGGACATCGAGAACCAGGGGGCACAATCTCAGAATAAGGGGGTCGCCCATTTAGAACCGAGGAATTTCTTCTCGTGAACCTGTGGAACTGTACGTGGTATTGGTGAGGCCACACCTGGAGTACTGCACACAGTTCTGGTCTCCTTATTTAAGGAGGGATATACTTGCATTGGAGGCAGTTCAGAGAAGGTTCATAAGAACTTAAGACTTAGGAGCAGGAGTCGGCCATTCGGCCCCTCGAGCCCGCTCCGCCATTTAATACGACCATGACTGATCCGATCATGGACTCAGCTCCACTTCCCTGCCCGCCCCCTTATCGGTTAAGAAACTGTCTATCTCTCTCTTAAATATATTCAATGTCCCGGCTTCCACAGCTCTCTGAGGCAGCGAATTCCACAGATTTACAACCCTCTGAGAGAAGAAATTCCTCCTCATCTCAGTTTTAAATGGGCGGCCCCTTATTCTAAGACCATGCCCCCTAGTTCTAGTCTCCCCCATCAATGGGAACATCCTCTCTGTATCCACCTTGTCGAGCCCCCCTCATAATCTGATACGTTTCGGTAAGATCACCTCTCATTCTTCTGAATTCCAATGAGTAGAGGCCCAACCTCCTCAACCTTTCCTCATAAGTCAACCCCCCTCATCCCCGGAATCAACCGAGTGAACCTTCTCTGAACTGCCTCCAAAGCAAGTATATCCTTTCATAAATATGGAAACCAAAACTGCACGCAGTACTCCAGGTGTGGCCTCACCAATACCCTGTATAACTGGAGCAAGACTTCCCTGCTTTTATACTCCATCCCCTTTGCTCAGCTGATTCCGGGGATGAGGGGGTTATCTTATGAAGACAGGTTTAACAGGTTGGGCCTGTACTCATTGGAGTTCAGAAGAATGAGATGTGATCTTATTAAACGTAGAAGATAATGAGAGGGCTCGACAAGGTGGATGCAGAGAGGATGTTAGGGATGTGTGCAATAAAGGTACAGCAGTTATCATGGGCGACTTTAATCTACATATAGATTGGGCGAACCAAACTGGTAGCAATACGGTGGAGGAGGATTTCCTGGAGTGTATTAGGGATGGCTTTCTAGATCAATATGTCGAGGAACCAACTCGAGGGCTTGCCATCCTAGACTGGGTGATGTGTAATGAGAAAGGACTAATTAGCAATCTTGTTGTGCGAAACCCCTTGGGGAAGAGTGACCATAATGTGGTAGAATTCTTTATTAAGGTGGAGAGTGACGCAGTTAATTCAGAGACTAGGAACTTAAGGAAAGGTAACTTCGATGGTATAAGACGTGAATTGACTAGAATAGACTGGCAAGTGATACTTAAAGGGTTGACGGTGGAAAGGCAATGGCAAACATTTAAAGATCACATGGATGAACTTCAACAATTGTACATCCCTGTCTGGAGTAAAAATAAAACGGGGAAGGTGGCTCAACCGTGGCTAACACGGGAAATTAGGGATAGTGTTAAATCCAAGGAAGAGGCATATAAATTGGCCAGAAAAAACAGCAAACCTGAGGACTGGGAGAAATTTAGAATTCAGTAGAGGAGGACAAAGGGTTTAATTAGGAGGGGGAAATAGAGTATGAGAGGAAGCTTGCTGGGAACATAAAAACTGACTGCAAAAGCTTCTATAGATATGTGAAGAGAAAAAGATTGGTGAAGACAAATGTAGGTCCCTTGCAGTCAGAATCAGGTGAATTTATAATGGGGAACAAAAATGGCAGATCAATTGAACAAATACTTTGGTTCTGTCTTCACGAAGGAAGACACAAATAACCTTCTGGAAGTACTAGGGGACCGAGGGTCTAGTGAGAAGGAGGAACTGAAGGATATCCTTATTAGGCGGGAAATTATGTTAGGGAAATTGATGGGATTGAAGGCCGATAAATCCCCGGGGCCTGATCGTCTGCATCCCAGAGTACTTAATGACGAGGCCCTAGAAATAGTGGATGCATTGGTGATCATTTTCCAACAGTCTATTGACTCTGGATCAGTTCCTATAGACTGGAGGGTAGCTAATGTAACACCACTTTTTAAAAAAGGAGGGAGAGAGAAAGCGGGTAATTATAGACCGGTTAGCCTGACATCGGTAATGGGGAAAATGTTGGAATCAATTATTAAAGATGAAATAGCAGCGCATTTGGAAAGCAGTGACTGGATTGGTCCAAGTCAGCATGGATTTATGAAAGGGAAATCATGCTTGACAAATCTTGTAGAATTTTTTGAGGATGTAACTAGTAGAGTGGACAAGGGAGAACCAGTGGATGTGGTGTATTTTGGACTTTCAAAAGGCTTTTGACAAGGTCCCACACAAGAGATTGGTGTGCAAAATCAAAGCACATGGTATTGGGGGTAATGTACTGATGTGGATCGAGAACTGGTTGGCAGACAGGAAACAGAGAGTCGGGATAAACGGGTCCTTTTCAGAATGGCAGGCAGTGACTAGTGGGGTGCCGCAGGGCTCAGTGCTGGGACCCCAGCTATTTACAATATACATTAATGATTTCAATAAAGGAATTGAGTGTAATATCTCCAAGTTTGCAGATGACATTAAGCTGGGTGGCGGTGTGAGCTGTGAGGGGGACGCTAAGAGGCTGCAGGGTGACTTGGACAGGTTAGGTGAGTGGGCAAATGCATGGCAGATGCAGTATAATGTGGATAAATGTGAGGTTATCCACTTTGGTGGCAAAAACACGAAGGCAGAATATTATCTGAATGGCGGCAGATTAGGAAAAGGGGAGGTGCAACGAGACCTGGGTGTCATGGTACATCAGTCATTGAAAGTTGGCATGCAGGTACAGCAGGTGGTGAAGAAGGCAAATGGTATGTTGGCCTTCATAGCGAGAGGATTTGCGTATAGGAGCAGGGAGGTCTTACTGCAGTTGTACAGAGCCTTGGTGAGGCCTCACCTGGAATATTGTGTTCAGTTTTGGTCTCCTAATCTGAGGAAGGACGTTCTTGCTATTGAGGGAGTGCAGCGAAGGTTCACCAGACTGATTCCCGGGATGGCAGGACTGACATATGAAGAAAGACTGGATCAACTGGGCCTTTATACACGAGTTTAGAAGGATGAGAGGGGATCTCATAGAAACATGTAAAAGTCTGACGGGACTGGACAGGTTAGATGCAGGAAGAATGTTCCCGATGTTGGGGAAGTCCAGAACCAGGGGTCACAGCCTAAGGATAAGGGGTAGGCCATTTAGGACCGAGATGAGGAGAAACTTCTTCACTCAGAGAGTTGTTAACCTGTGGAATTCTCTACCACAGAGAGTTGTTGATACCAGTTTGTTGGATATATTCAAGAGGGAGTTAGAAGTGGCCCTTACGGCTAAAGGGATGAAGGGGTATGGAGAGAAAGCAGGAAAGGGATACTGAGGGAATGATCAGCCATGATCTTATTGAATGGTGGTGCAGGCTCGAAGGGCCGAATGGCTTACTCCTGCACCTATTTTCTATGTTTCTGTGTTTCCCCCCCATTGGGGCATCTAGAACTAGGGGGCACATAGTCTCAGAATAAGGGGCCGCCCATTTAGGATGGAGATGAGGAGGAATTTCTTCTGGTGAATCTGTGGAATTCTCTGCCCCAGAGAGCTGTGGGGGCTGGGTCATTGAATATATTTAAGGGGGAGATAGACAGATTTTTGAGCGATAAGGGAGTGAAGGGGCGGGCGGGGAAGTGGAGCTGAGCCCAAGATCAGATCAGCCGCGATCTGATTGGATGGCGGAGCGGGCTCGAGGGGCCGAATGGCCGACTCCTGCTCCCGTGTTTGATGTTCTTATGTAACAATGTGTATTTATATAGCGCCTTTAACATAGTAAAATGTCCCAAGATGCTTCACAGGAGGGTTATGGGATAGAAATTTGACACCGAGCCACATTAGGAGAAATTAGTGCAGGTGACCAAAAGCTGGGTCAAAGAGGTGGGTTTTAAGGAGCGGCTTGAAGGAGGAGAGCGAGGCTGAGAGGTTTAGGGAGGTGGTAATGTATTTGCTTCATGGCTTCTTTGCTTAAGAATTCATACCAACACATTGCTATTGAGAACTAGTTGGTTTATTAGCAAAAGGTTAAACAATCACACGACACATTACCGGTTCATCCACCAGGCTCACAACCACCTGCCCCATCTTGGATCCCCCGAACCCAACTGGCTGGGGTTTTATTGAGTCTTGTGAACATCACGTGACTGGCTAAGCCACTCCCAACTAAAAACTATTTTGTTGTAATCAGAAAACCAAGTGCCCCCCGATTAAAGTGGGGAGGGGCACACCCCAAAAACGTTTCAAGTGCCCCCTTGTTTTTTTTGTTTTTTGGGTTTTTTTTTTTTGAGGGCACTAAAACACAAATTATACAAGTGCCCCCTGGCTAAAAGGGGAGCGGGGGGGAGGGCACTAACACCGACACAATAAACAAATTAAGTTTTATACATTAAAATCAAATGAAGATGTGGTTGCCGGGGGTGATGACACACTCCAGTCCCTCCGGCGCCCACCTCTCGCGGAAGGCCGCGAGCGTACCGATGGACACTGCGTGCTCCGTCTCCAGGGACATCCTGGCCCGGATGTAACCGCGGAAGAAAGGCAGGCAGTCGGGCTGAAGGAGGAGGTTACAGAGATAGGGAGGGGTGTAGGGGCTGGAGGGGGTTACAGAGATAGGGAGGGGTGTAGGGGCTGGAGGGGGTTACAGAGATAGGGAGGGGTGTAGGGGCTGGAGGAGGTTACAGAGATAGGGAGGGGTGTAGGGGCTAGGAGGAGGGGGTTACAGAGATAGGGAGGGGCTGGAGGAGGTTACAGAGATAGGGAGGGGCGAAGGCCATGGAGGGATTTGAAAACAAGGATGAGAATTTTGAAATCGAGACATTACTTAACCGGGAGCCCATGTTGGTCAGTGAGCACAGGGGGTGATGGGTGAGTGGGACTGGGTGTGAGTTAGGACACGGGGTCAGTGAGCACAGGGGGTGATGGGTGAGTGGGACTGGGTGTGAGTTAGGACACGGGGTCAGTGAGCACAGGGGGTGATGGGTGAGTGGGACTGGGTGTGAGTTAGGACACGGGCAGTGAGCACAGGGGGTGATGGGTGAGTGGGACTGGGTGCGAGTTAGGACACGGGGCAGTGAGCACAGGGGGTGATGGGTGAGTGGGACTGGGTGTGAGTTAGGACACGGGGTCAGTGAGCACAGGGGGTGATGGGTGAGTGGGACTGGGTGTGAGTTAGGACACGGGGCAGTGAGCACAGGGGGTGATGGGTGAGCGGGACCTGGGTGCGAGTTAGGACACGGGGACAGCCGAGTTTTGGATCACCTCTAGTTTACGTCGGGTACAACGTGGGAGGCCGGCCAGGAGCGCAGTGCGTTGGGAATAGTCAAGTCTGGAGGTAACGGAGGCACGGATGAGGGTTTCAGCAGCGGATGAGCTGAAGCAGGGGGCGGAGACGGGCGATGTTAGGAGGGGGAAACAGGCGGGTTTAGTTATGCTGCGGGATACGTGGCCGGAAGCTCATTTCGGGGTCGAATGCGAGACAGAGGTTGTGAACAGTCTGGTCGGGGAGAGGGAGGGGGTCGGGGAGAGGGAGGGAGGGGGTCGGGGAGAGGGAGGGAGGGGGTCGGGGAGAGGGAGGGAGGGGGTCTGGGAGAGGGAGGGAGGGAGTCGGGGAGAGGGAGGGAGGGAGTCGGGGAGAGGGAGGGAGGGAGTCGGGGAGAGGGAGGGAGGGAGTCGGGGAGAGGGAGGGAGGGAGTCGGGGAGAGGGAGGGAGGGAGAGGGAGGGAGGGAGTCGGGAGAGGGAGGGAGTCGGGGAGAGGGAGGGAGTCGGGGAGAGGGAGGGGGTCGGGGAGAGGGAGGGGGTCGGGGAGAGGGAGGGGGTCGGGGAGAGGGAGGGGGTCGGGGAGAGGGAGGGGGTCGGGGAGAGGGAGGGGGTCGGGGAGAGGGAGGGGGTCGGGGAGAGGGAGGGAGTCGGGGAGAGGGAGGGAGTCGGGGAGAGGGAGGGAGTCGGGGAGAGGGAGGGAGTCGGGGAGAGGGAGGGGGTCGGGGAGAGGGAGGGAGTGAGTCGGGGAGAGGGAGGGGGATGTGGAGAGGGAGGGGGTCGGGGAGAGGGAGGGAGTCGGGGAGAGGGAGGGGGTCGGGGAGAGGGAGGGAGTCGGGGAGAGGGAGGGAGTCGGGGAGAGGGAGGGGGTCGGGGAGAGGGAGGGAGTCGAGGAGAGGGAGGGAGTCGGGGAGAGGGAGGGAGGGGGTCGGGGAGAGGGAGGGGGTCGGGGAGAGGGAGGGAGTTGGGGAGAGGGAGGGGGTCGGGGAGAGGGAGGGGGTCGGGGAGAGGGAGGGGGTCGGGGAGAGGGAGGGGGTCAGGGAGAGGGAGGGGGTCAGGGAGAGGGAGGGGGTCAGGGAGAGGGAGGGGGTCAGGGAGAGGGAGGGGGTCGGGGAGAGGGAGGGAGGGGGTCGGGGAGAGGGAGGGGGTCGGGAGAGGGAGGGAGTTGGGGAGAGGGAGGGGGTCGGGGGTCAGGGAGAGGGAGGGGGTCAGGGAGAGGGAGGGGGTCGGGGAGAGGGAGGGAGTCGGGGAGAGGGAGGGGGTCGGGGAGAGGGAGGGAGTCGGGGAGAGGGAGGGGGTCGGAGAGAGGGAGGGAGTCGGGGAGAGGGAGGGGTCGGGGAGAGGGAGGGGGTCAGGGAGAGGGAGGGGGTCGGGGAGAGGGAGGGGGTCGGGGAGAGGGAGGGGGTCGGGGAGAGGGAGGGGGTCGGGGAGAGGGAGGGGGTCAGGGAGAGGGAGGGGGTCGGGGAGAGGGAGGGGGTCGGGGAGAGGGAGGGAGTCGGGGAGAGGGAGGGGGTCGGGGGAGAGGGAGGGAGGGGGTCGGGGAGAGGGAGGGAGTCGGGGAGAGGGAGGGAGTCGGGGAGAGGGAGGGGGTCGGGGAGAGGGAGGGGGTCGGGGAGAGGGAGGGGGTCGGGGAGAGGGAGGGGGTCGGGGAGAGGGAGGGGGTCGGGGAGAGGGAGGGGGTCGGGAGAGGGAGGGGGTCGGGGGAGAGGGAGGGGGTCGGGGAGAGGGAGGGAGGGGGTCGGGGAGAGGGAGGGGGTCGGGGAGAGGGAGGGAGTTGGGGAGAGGGAGGGGGTCGGGGAGAGGGAGGGGGTCGGGGAGAGGGAGGGGGTCGGGGAGAGGGAGGGGGTCGGGGAGAGGGAGGGAGTCGGGGAGAGGGAGGGGGTCGGGAGAGGAGGGAGGGGGTCGGGGAGAGGGAGGGGGTCGGGGAGAGGGAGGGAGTCGGGGAGAGGGAGGGGGTCGGGGAGAGGGAGGGAGGGGGTCGGGGAGAGGGAGGGGGTCGGGGAGAGGGAGGGAGTCGGGGAGAGGGAGGGGGTCGGGGAGAGGGAGGGGGTCAGGGAGAGGGTCGGGGAGAGGGAGAGGGAGGGGGTCGGGGAGAGGGAGGGGGTCGGGGAGAGGGAGGGAGTCGGGGAGAGGGAGAGGGTCGGGGAGAGGGAGGGGGTCGGGGAGAGGGAGGGGGTCGGGGAGAGGGAGGGGGTCGGGGAGAGGGAGGGAGGGGGTCGGGGAGAGGGGGGGGTCGGGGAGAGGGAGGGGGTCGGGGAGAGGGAGAGGGTCGGGGAGAGGGAGGGGGTCGGGGAGAGGGAGGGGGTCGGGGAGAGGGAGGGGGTCGGGGAGAGGGAGGGAGGGGGTCGGGGAGAGGGAGGGAGGGGGTCGGGGAGAGGGAGGGGGTCGGGGAGAGGGAGGGGGTCGGGGAGAGGGAGGGGGTCGGGGAGAGGGAGGGAGTCGGGGAGAGGGAGGGAGTCGGGGAGAGGGAGGGGGTCGGGGAGAGGGAGGGGGTCGGGGAGAGGGAGGGAGTCGGGGAGAGGGAGGGAGTCGGGGAGAGGGAGGGGGTCAGGGAGAGGGAGGGGGTCGGGGAGAGGGAGGGAGTAGGGGAGAGGGAGGGGGTCGGGGAGAGGGAGGGAGTCGGGGAGAGGGAGGGGGTCGGGGAGAGGGAGGGGGTCGGGGAGAGGGAGGGGGTCGGGGAGAGGGAGGGAGTTGGGGAGAGGGAGGGGGTCGGAGGGAGGGAGTTGGGGAGAGGGAGGGGGTCGGGGAGAGGGAGGGGGTCGGGGAGAGGGAGGGAGTCGGGGAGAGGGAGGTGGTCGGGGAGAGGGAGGTGGTCGGGGAGAGGGAGGGGGTCGGGGAGAGGGAGGGGGTCGGGGAGAGGGAGGGGGTCGGGGAGAGGGAGGGAGTCGGGGAGAGGGAGGGGGTCGGGGAGAGGGAGGGGGTCGGGGAGAGGGAGGGAGTTGAGGAGAGGGAGGGGGTCGGGGAGAGGGAGGGGGTCGGGGAGAGGGAGGGGGTCGGGGGCTGGGGAATGCAGTTTGTGATGGGGACTGATAACAACGGTACAGGTCTTCCCAACATTTAATTGGAGGATATCTCTGCTGATTCAGACAAGCCATCGGACAATTTGGAGAGTGTGGATGGGGTGGAGAGGGAGAGCTGGGTGTCAGTGTACATGTGGCAACTGACTCTGTGGTTTGGGATGATGTTGCCATGGGGCAGTGCGTCTTTTCTCGAGCACATTTCAGCCCCTCAGGACGCCCCAAAGCACCTCACACCCAGCAAAGGCCTTTTGTATTTGAGTAAGGCCACTGTTGTAATGTCGGAATCGCAGTGGCCAATTTGCGCACAGCAAGCTCCCACAATCGTACAACAGATAATCTGTTTTTTGAAATGATGTTGGTGTAATTTGTCGAACTGTTGTTTGCCGTCCGGAGGAGGTGGGGTTCCCCGATGGAGCGTTCTCTCCGCGGGAGTCCTCCCTCTATCTATCGCGGACTTGGCCTGGAGGGTGGTGCACGGGGCAGTCCCGTGCAATAAGTTTTTAAGTCGGTTCACGGGCTCCCGGGCCGCCTGCAGTTTCTGCGGTCTGGAGGAGTCCGTGTTCCACGTGTGTGTTCAGTGTGTTCGTTATTCGAAGGGGCTGCACCTCGTATTCTGGCCGCGCTCCAGTCCCACGCTCCTGATCTTTGGGCACCCTGTGCGGAGGGGAGCGGGCAGGTCGAGGGGGTCGTTCAGCCCGACTGCCTGCCCTCTCTTCCGCGGTTACATCCGGGCCAGGTTGTCCCTGGAGACGCAGCACGCGGTGTCCACCGGTACGCTCGCGGCCTTCCGCGAGAGCTGGGCGCCGGAGGGACTGGAGTACGTCATTGCCCCCGGCAACCACATCTTCATTTGAACTAAGTTTCCTTTAAAGTTTTATTCGGAAATTTATAGGTTCTGGTGTCCTTAACAAATGGGGGCACTTCATTTAAAGTTACAATTAAAAGAGCTGTAGAGCTGGGAGTCCTGTCCGCAAGACTCGATAAAATCCCAGCCAGTTGAAACATAGAAACATAGAAAATAGGTGCAGGAGTAGGCTATTCGGCCCTTCGAGCCTGCACCACCATTCAATATGATCATGGCTGATCATTCCCTCAGTATCCCATTCCTGCTTTCTCTCCATACCCCTTGATCTCTTTAGCCGTAAGGGCCACATCTAACTCCCTTTTGAATATATTTAGTGAATTGGCCTCAACAACTCTCTGCGGTAGAGAATTCCACAGGTTCACCACTCTCTGGGTGAAGAAGTTTCTCCTCATCTCGGTCCTAAATGGCTTACCCCTTATCCTTAGACTGTGACCCCTGGTTCTGGACTTCCCCAACATCGGGAACATTCTTCCTGCATCTAACCTGTCCAGTCCCGTCACAATTTTATATGTTTCTATGAGATCCCCTCTCATCCTTATAAACTCCAGTCTTTCTTCATATGTCAGTCCTGCCATCCCGGGAAACAGTCTGGTGAACCTTCGCTGCACTCCCTCAATAGCAAGAACATCCTTCCTCAGATTAGGAGACCAAAACTGTACACAATATTCCAGGTGAGGCCTCACCTTGTTGAATCTAGTTCATCCAGTTGTGAGCCTGGTGGATGAGCCGGTAATGTGTCGTGCGATTGTTAAATCTTTGCTAATAAATCAACTAGTTCTTGATAACGATGTGTTGCTATGAATTCTTAAGCCAAGAACCCATGCAGCAAATACATTACAGTTGGGTTGAGGGATAAATAAATAAATGTTGGGTCCCAGGATACCGGGAAGAACTCTTTTCCCGGCCCCCCCGCTCTTCTCCAACAGTTGGTACTGCGAGGCGCTTTGGGTCGATCTGAGACGGTGAAACACGATGGAGAAATGCGAGTTCCTTCCTTATTTAAAAAAATGAATTTTCTTACGCGCTCGCTATCCGAATATTTCGAGACACTTACCCCAGCTTTGTCGGCACGGATTGGAGCGTGGCCTTCTTGGGGTGTGTCCCTCTGGCGCTGAGCCCTGCGTTGGGATGTCGTGTGCTCCCCTCCCAAGCTCACAACAGCTTAACGCCGATCTGGTTATTGCGTACAGAAAATAATTAAACCACAGGCCTTTCTGACCTGCGTAACCAAGTGCATTGCAACAGTTTCCTGAGAATGACGCCTTCTCTTATTTATCCGTTCCCAGGATGTGGGCGTCACCGGCCAGGCCCGACATTTATTGACCATCCCTAATCGCCCCTTGAGAAGATGGTGGTGAGCCCCCTTCTTGAACCGCTGCAGTCCGTGTGGTGAAGGTGCTCCCACAGTGCTGTTAGGGAGGGAGTTCCAGGATTGGGACCCAGCGACGATGGAGGAACGGCCGATATATTTCCAAGTCGGGATGGTGTGTGACTCGGAGAGGAACTCAGAGGCAAGACACATCAATGATCTAGACTTGAATGTAGGGGGTATGATTAAGAAGTTTGCAGATGACACTAAAATTGTCTGTGTGGTTGATAATGAAGAGGAAAGTCATGGGCTGCAGGAGGATATCAATCTACTGGTCAGGTGGGCAGAGCAGTGGCAAATGGAGTTTAATTCAGAGAAGTGTGAGGTGATGCACTTTGGGGAGGGGCTAACAAGGAAAGGGTATACACATTAAATGGTAGGACACTGAGAAGTGTAGAGGGACAGAGGGACCTTGGAGTGCAGGTCCACAGATGCCTGAAGGGAGCAGGCCAGGTGGATGAGGTGGTTAAGAAGGCAAACGGAATACTTGCCTTTATTAACTGAGGCACAGAATACAAGAGCAGGGAGGTTATGCTTGAACTGTATAAAACACTGGTTAGGCAACAGCTGGAGTACTGCGTGCAGTTCTGGTCACCACATTACAGGAAGGATGTGACTGCACTGGAGAGGGTACAGAGGAGATTTACCAGGATGTTGCACTGGAGAGGGTACAGAGGAGATTTACCAGGATGTTGCACTGGAGAGGGTACAGAGGAGATTTACCAGGATGTTGCACTGGAGAGGGGACAGAGGAGATTTACCAGGATGTTGCACTAGAGAGGGTGCAGAGGAGATTTACCAGGATGTTGCACTGGAGAGGGTGCAGAGGAGATTTACCAGGATGTTGCACTGGAGAGGGTACAGAGGAGATTTACCAGGATGTTGCACTAGAGAGGGTACAGAGGAGATTTACCAGGATGTTGCACTGGAGAGGGTACAGAGGAGATTTACCAGGATGTTGCACGAGAGAGGGTACAGAGGAGATTTACCAGGATGTTGCACTGGAGAGGGTGCAGAGGAGATTTACCAGGATGTTGCACTAGAGAGGGTACAGAGGAGATTTACCAGGATGTTGCACTAGAGAGGGTACAGAGGAGATTTACCAGGATGTTGCACTGCAGAGGGTACAGAGGAGATTTACCAGGATGTTGCACTGCAGAGGGTACAGAGGAGATTTACCAGGATGTTGCACTAGAGAGGGTACAGAGGAGATTTACCAGGATGTTGCACTAGAGAGGGTGCAGAGGAGATTTACCAGGATGTTGCACTGGAGAGGGTACAGAGGAGATTTACCAGGATGTTGCACTGGAGAGGGTACAGAGGAGATTTACCAGGATGTTGCACTAGAGAGGGTACAGAGGAGATTTACCAGGATGTTGCACTGGAGAGGGTACAGAGGAGATTTACCAGGATGTTGCACTGGAGAGGGTACAGAGGAGATTTACCAGGATGTTGCCGGGACTGGAGAATTTTGGCAACGAGGAAAGATTGGATAGACTGGGGTTTGTTTTCCTTGGAACAGAGGAGGCTGAGGGGAGACCTGATTGAGGTGTATAAAATGATGAGGGGCCTGGATAGAGTGGATAGGACGGACCTGTTTCCCTTGGCAGAGGGGTCAACAACCAGGGGGCAGAGATTGAAAGTAACTGGGGGGAGGTTTAGAGGGGATTTGAGGGGAAATTCCTTCACCCAGAGGGGGGTGGGGGTCTGGAACTCACGGCCTGAGAGGGGGGTAGAGGCAGAAACCCTCACCACATTTAAAACTACGACATCCCCCACCGACACCTGGGAGTCCCTGGGCCCAAAGACCAGTCCGCCCTCAGTGGGGGAAGTGCATCCGGGAGGGCGCTGAGCACCTCGAGTCTCGTCGCCGAGAGCATGCAGAAACCAAGCGCAGGCAGCGGAAGGAGCGTGCGGCAAACCAGTCCCACCCTCCCCTTCCCTCAACCACTGTCTGTCCCACCTGTGACAGGGACTGTGGCTCCTGTATTGGACTGTTCAGCCACCGAAGGACTCATTGTTAGAGTGGAGGCAAGTCTTCCTCGATTCCGAGGGACTGCGTATGATGGTGATGAGTATGTGCACTCGAAGTGCCGTGACCCACAGGGCTATGGACCGAGAGCTGGAAAGTGGGATTAGGCCGGGATGGCTCTTGGTTGGCCGGCACGGACCCGATGGGCCGAAATGGCCTCCTTCTGTTCTGTAAACTTCCACGATTCTATGATTCATTCGTACCCGGCCTCCCACATTTTACCCGAGGTCATCCAGAACCCTGTGCCCCGTGTCCTAACTCGCACCGAGTCCCACTCACCCATCACCCCCTGTGCTCACTGACCCCGTGTCCTAACTCGCACCGAGTCCCACTCACCCATCACCCTCTGTGCTCACTGCCCCGTGTCCTAACTCGCACCGAGTCCCGCTCACCCATCACCCGCTGTGCTCACTGCCCCGTGTCCTAACTCACACCCAGTCCCACTCACCCATCACCCCCTGTGCCCCGTGTCCTAACTCACACCCAGTCCCACTCACCCATCACCCCCTGTGCTCATTGACTCCGTGTCCTAACTCACACCCAGTCCCACTCACCCATCACCCCCTGTGCTCACTGACCTACATTGGCTCCCAGTCCAGCAATGCCTAGATTTCAAAATTCTCATCCTTCCTTACAAATCCTTCTATGGCCCTCGGTCCTCCCTATCTCTGTAACTCCCTCCAGCCCCTACACCCGTCCCTATCTCTGTAACCCCCTCCAGCCCCTACACCCCTCCAGCCCCTACACCCCTCCCTATCTCTGTAACCCCCTAGATCTCTGCACTCCTCTAATTCTGCCCCCCTGACCATCGCTGATTATAATCGCTCCACCATCGGTGACCGTGCCTTCTGTTGCCTGGGCCCCAAGCTCTGGAACTCCCTCCCTAAACCTCTCCACCTCCTTCAAGACGCTCCTTAAAACCCACCTCTGTGACCCAGCTTTTGGTCACCTCTCCCTAATTTCTCCGTCTGTGGCTCAGTGTAAAATATTTTGTCTTATAACACTCCTGGGAAGCGTCTTGGGACGTTTTACTACGTTAAAGGCGCTATATAAATTCAAATTGTTGTTGTTGTGATGATGGTGTTCCCATGGACCTGCTGCCCTTGACCTTCTAGGCGGTAGAGGTCGCGGGTTTGGGAGGTGTTGCCGAAGAAGCCTTGGCGAGTTGCCGCGGTGCATCTTGTGGACGGTGCACACTGCAGCCACGGTGCGCCGGTGGTGGAGGGAGTGAGTGTTGGAGGTGGTGGAGGGAGTGAGTGTTGGAGGTGGTGGAGGGAGTGAGTGTTGGAGGTGGTGGAGGGAGTGAGTGTTGGAGGTGGTGGAGGGAGTGAGTGTTGAAGGTGGTGGAGGGAGTGAGCGATGGAGGTGGTGGAGGGAGTGAGCGATGGAGGTGGTGGAGGGAGTGAGTGTTGGAGGTGGTGGAGGGAGTGAGTGTTGGAGGTGGTGGAGGGAGTGAGTGTTGAAGGTGGTGGAGGGAGTGAGCGTTGGAGGTGGTGGAGGGAGTGAGCGATGGAGGTGGTGGAGGGAGTGAGCGTTGGAGGTGGTGGAGGGAGTGAGCGATGGAGGTGGTGGAGGGAGTGAGTGTTGGAGGTGGTGGAGGGAGTGAGTGTTGAAGGTGGTGGAGGGAGTGAGTGTTGAAGGTGGTGGAGGGAGTGAGTGTTGGAGGTGGTGGAGGGAGTGAGTGTTGAAGGTGGTGGAGGGAGTGAGTGTTGGAGGTGGTGGAGGGAGTGAGTGTTGGAGGTGGTGGAGGGAGTGAGCGTTGGAGGTGGTGGAGGGAGTGAGCGATGGAGGTGGTGGAGGGAGTGAGTGTTGGAGGTGGTGGAGGGAGTGAGTGTTGAAGGTGGTGGAGGGAGTGAGTGTTGAAGGTGGTGGAGGGAGTGAGTGTTGGAGGTGGTGGAGGGAGTGAGTGTTGAAGGTGGTGGAGGGAGTGAGCGTTGGAGGTGGTGGAGGGAGTGAGTGTTGAAGGTGGTGGAGGGAGTGAGTATTGAAGGTGGTGGAGGGAGTGAGTGTTGGAGGTGGTGGAGGGAATGAGTGTTGAAGGTGGTGGAGGGAATGAGTGTTGAAGGTGGTGGAGGGAGTGAGTGTTGGAGGTGGTGGAGGGAGTGAGTGTTGAAGGTGGTGGAGGGAGTGAGTGTTGGAGGTGGTGGAGGGAGTGAGTGTTGGAGGTGGTGGAGGGAGTGAGTGTTGGAGGTGGTGGAGGGAGTGAGTGTTGGAGGTGGTGGAGGGAGTGAGTGTTGGAGGTGGTGGAGGGAGTGAGTGTTGGAGGTGGTGGAGGGAGTGAGTGTTGGAGGTGGTGGAGGGAGTGAGTGTTGGAGGTGGTGGAGAGAGTGAGTGTTGGAGGTGGTGGAGGGAGTGAGTGTTGGAGGTGGTGGAGGGAGTGAGTGTTGGAGGTGGTGGAGGGAGTGAGCGTTGGAGGTGGTGGAGGGAGTGAGTGTTGGAGGTGGTGGAGGGAGTGAGTGTTGAAGGTGGTGGAGGGAGTGAGTGTTGGAGGTGGTGGAGGGAGTGAGTGTTGAAGGTGGTGGAGGGAGTGAGCGATGGAGGTGGTGGAGGGAGTGAGTGTTGGAGGTGGTGGAGGGAGTGAGTGTTGGAGGTGGTGGAGGGAGTGAGTGTTGAAGGTGGTGGAGGGAGTGAGCGTTGGAGGTGGTGGAGGGAGTGAGCGTTGGAGGTGGTGGAGGGAGTGAGTGTTGAAGGTGGTGGAGGGAGTGAGTGTTGGAGGTGGTGGAGGGAGTGAGTGTTGGAGGTGGTGGAGGGAGTGAGTGTTGGAGGTGGTGGAGGGAGTGAGTGTTGGAGGTGGTGGAGGGAGTGAGTGTTGAAGGTGGTGGAGGGAGTGAGCGTTGGAGGTGGTGGAGGGAGTGAGCGATGGAGGTGGTGGAGGGAGTGAGCGTTGAAGGTGGTGGAGGGAGTGAGCGTTGGAGGTGGTGGAGGGAGTGAGCGATGGAGGTGGTGGAGGGAGTGAGTGTTGGAGGTGGTGGAGGGAGTGAGTGTTGAAGGTGGTGGAGGGAGTGAGTGTTGGAGGTGGTGGAGGGAGTGAGCGTTGAAGGTGGTGGAGGGAGTGAGCGTTGGAGGTGGTGGAGGGAGTGAGTGTTGGAGGTGGTGGAGGGAGTGAGTGTTGGAGGTGGTGGAGGGAGTGAGTGTTGAAGGTGGTGGAGGGAGTGAGCGTTGGAGGTGGTGGAGGGAGTGAGCGTTGGAGGTGGTGGAGGGAGTGAGTGTTGAAGGTGGTGGAGGGAGTGAGTGTTGAAGGTGGTGGAGGGAGTGAGTATTGAAGGTGGTGGAGGGAGTGAGTGTTGGAGGCGGTGGAGGGAGTGAGTGTTGGAGGTGGTGGAGGGAGTGAGTGTTGGAGGTGGTGGAGGGAGTGAGTATTGAAGGTGGTGGAGGGAGTGAGTGTTGGAGGCGGTGGAGGGAGTGAGTGTTGGAGGTGGTGGAGGGAGTGAGTGTTGGAGGTGGTGGAGGGAGTGAGCGTTGGAGGTGGTGGAGGGAGTGAGCGTTGGAGGTGGTGGAGGGAGTGAGTGTTGAAGGTGGTGGAGGGAGTGAGTGTTGAAGGTGGTGGAGGGAGTGAGTATTGAAGGTGGTGGAGGGAGTGAGTGTTGGAGGCGGTGGAGGGAGTGAGTGTTGGAGGTGGTGGAGGGAGTGAGTGTTGGAGGTGGTGGAGGGAGTGAGTGTTGAAGGTGGTGGAGGGAGTGAGTGTTGGAGGTGGTGGAGGGAGTGAGTGTTGGAGGTGGTGGAGGGAGTGAGTGTTGAAGGTGGTGGGGAGCGTGGCCCATCGAGCGGCTGCTTTGTCCTGGATGGTGTCGAGCTTCTCGAGTGTTGTTGGAGCTGCACCATCCCGGCAAGTGGAGAGGTAGCGTGACGGAGGGAGGGGATAAACTGACTGAGGTGACGGAGGCGTTCGCTCTCAGAGCATTGTTGGGAACATCTTCTCTGGACCGGTGTCGCCTAGGGAAACACAACAGCCATTTTGTGCACAGCAAGCTCCCACACACAGCGATGTGATAATGACCCGGAGCGTCTGTTTTAGTGATGTTGGTCGAGGGATAAATATTGGCCCCAGGACACCGGGGAGAACTCCCCCTGCTCTTCTTCCAATCGTGGCCCCGGGATCTTTTACATCCACCCGAGGGGGCAGACCTGGTGCCCCGGGGGTATAACGCCTGTCCGATGGTGATTTGATGGCCTGAAACCACCACTCGCGAACTGATTCGATTGTCTGGGGCAGGAACACAGGCTCCCCTTAGACAAGGCCCTGCTCAAACTCACTCTGAACCAGAGAGTCCCTCAGTCCCTCCCTCCCATGACCCTCGCTCCCCATGACCCTCGCCCCAAGCCTTCTCTTGTTCCTCCCCAGCTCAGAGAATGCTTGCTTCCAGCGTGACGATGAGCATCCTGTCACCGATAACGGATCCCAAGCCCCGAGCCACTGAAGACGCCAAGGGCAGGCACTGCCCACATAGAACCAGAGAGATTTACCACACGGGAGGAGGCCATTTTGGCCCATCGTGTCCGCGTTGCGCCGGCCGACCAAGAGCCATCCCGGCCTAATCCCACTTTCCCGCTCTGGGTCCGTAGCCCTGCGGGTTACAGCACTTCGAGCGCACGTCCAAATGTGGTGAGGGTTTCTGCCTCTACCCCCCTTTCAGGCCGTGAGTTCCACCCCCAGACCCCCACCACCCTCTGGGGGAAGACATTTCCCCTCAATTCCCCTCGAAACCTCCCCCCAATTACTTTCAATCTGTGCCCCCTGGTTGTTGATCCCTCTGCCCAGGGGAAACAGGTCCGTCCTATCCGCTCTATCCAGGCCCCTCATCATTTTATAGAAACATAGAAAATAGGTGCAGGAGCAGGCCATTCGGCCCTTCTAGCCTGCACCGCCATTCAATGAGTTCATGGCTGAACATGCAACTTCAGTACCCCATTCCTGCTTTCTCACCATACCCCTTGATCCCCCGAGTAGTAAGGACTACATTTAACTCCCTTTTTGAATATTTTTAGTGAATTGGCCTCAACAGCTTTCTGTGGTAGAGAATTCCACAGGTTCACCACTCTCTGGGTGAAGAAGTTTCTCCGCATCTCGGTCCTAAATGGCTTACCCCTTATCCTTAGACTGTGACCCCTGGTTCTGGACTTCCCCAACATTGGGAACATTCTTCCTGCATCTAACCTGTCTAACCCCGTCAGAATTTTAAACGTTTCTATGAGGTCCCCTCTCATTCTTCTGAACTCCAGTGAATACAAGCCCAGTTGATCCAGTCTTTCTTGATAGGTCAGTCCCGCCATCCCGGGAATCAGTCTGGTGAACCTTCGCTGCACTCCCTCAATAGCAAGAATGTCCTTCCTCAGGTTAGGAGACCAAAACTGTACACAATACTCCAGGTGTGGCCTCACCAAGGCCCTGTACAACTGTAGCAACACCTCCCTGCCCCTGTACTCAAATCCCCTCGCTATGAAGGCCAACATGCCATTTGCTTTCTTAACCGCCTGCTGTACCTGCATGCTAACCTTCAATGACTGATGTACCATGACACCCAGGTCTCGTTGCACCTTCCCTTTTCCTAATCTGTCACCATTCAGATAATAGTCTGTCTCTCTGTTTTTACCACCAAAGTGGATAACCTCACATTTATCTACATTATACTTCATCTGCCATGCATTTGCCCACTCACCTAACCTAACCAAGTCGCTCTGCAGCCTCATAGCATCCTCCTCGCAGCTCACACTGCCACCCAACTTAGTGTCATCCGCAAATTTGGAGATACTACATTTAATCCCCTCGTCTAAATCATTAATGTACAATGTAAACAGCTCAATCAGGTCTCCCCTCAGCCTCCTCTGTTCCAAAGAAAACAACCCCAGCCTATCCAATCTTTCCTCATTGCTAAAATTCTCCAGTCCCAGCAACATCCTGGTAAATCTCCTCTGTACCCTCTCCAGTGCAACATCCTGGTAAATCTCCTCTGTACCCTCTCCAGTGCAACATCCTGGTAAATCTCCTCTGTACCCTCTC
>NW_027251055.1:0-70329 GCF_044704955.1 Pristiophorus japonicus
CACCCCACTCAGTAATCCCCCAACACAGTAACCACCCCCCCCACACTCAGTAACCCCGCCACACTCAGTAATCTACCACCACTCAGTAACCCACCCCACACTCAGTCATCCACCCCCACTCAGTAATCCCCCCCACTCAGTTATCCCCCTCCCACTCTGTAATCCCCCCCACTCAGTAATCTCCCCCCACACTCAGTAATCCCACCCCCCCAACTCAGTAATCCCCCCACTAAGTCATCCCCCCCACTCAGTAATCCACCCCACTCAGTAATCCCCCAACACAGTAACCACCCACCCCACACTCAGTAACCCCGCCACACTCAGTAATCTACCCCCACTCAGTAACCCACCCCACACTCAGTCATCCACCCCCACTCAGTAATCCCCCCCACTCAGTTATCCCCCTCCCACTCTGTAATCCACCCACTCAGTAATCTCCCCCCACACTCAGTAATCCCACCCCCCCAACTCAGTAATCCCCCCCACTCAGTAATCCCCCCCACTCAGTAATCCCCCACACTCAGTAATCCCTCCCCATTCAGTAATCAACACCACACTCAGTAACCACCACCCACACTCATTAATCCCCCCCCACTCTGTAATCCCCCCACTCAGTAATCTCCCCCCACATTCAGTAATCCCACCCCCCCAACTCAGTAATCCCCCCACTCAGTAATCCCCCCCACTCAGTAATCCCCCACACTCAGTAATCCCCCCCCCACACTCAGTAATCCCCCCCACTCAGTAATCCCCCCTCACTCAGTAATCCCCTGCCCACTCAGTTATCTCCCTCACTCAGTAATCACCCCCCCACTCAGTAATCCCCCCCACTCAGTAATCTCACCCCACACTCAGTAATCCCCCCCAGACTCAGTAATCCCGCCCACACTCAGTAATCCCCCCACTCAGTAATCACCCAAACTCAGTAATCCCCCTCTACACTCAGTAACCTCCGCACCCACTCAGTAATCCCCCCACTCAGTAATCCCCCCTCCACACAATAATCCCCCCTACTCAGTAATCTCCCCCACACTCAGTAATCCCCCCCCCACTCAGTAATCCCCCACACACTCAGGAATCCCCCCCATTCAGTAATTCCCCCCATACTCAGTAATCCCCCAATCAATAATCCCCCCACACTCAGTAATACCCCCCCCCACACTCAGTAATACACGCCCACACTCAGTAATCCCCCTCACTCAGTAATGCCCCCCACTCAGTAATCCCCCCCACTCAGTAATCCCCCCCACTCAATAATGCCCTCCACACTCAGTAATCCCCCCCACACTCAATAATCCCCCACACACTCAGTAATCCCCCCCACACTCAGTAATCCCCCCACTCAGTAATCCCACTCAATCAATAATCCCCCCACTCAGTAATCCCCCCCACTCAGTAATCCCCCCTCACTCAGTAATCCACCCCACACAGTAATCCCCCCACTCAGTAATTCCCCCCACTCAGTAATCCCCCCACTCAGTAATCCCCCCACACTCAGTAATCCCTCCACTCAGTAATCCCCCCCACTCAGTAATCCCCCCCACTCATTAATCCCTCCACTCAGTAATCCCCCCCACACTCAGTAATCCCCCCGCACTCATTAATCCCCCCCACACTCAGTAATCCCCCCCACTCAGTAATATCCCCACTCAGTAATCCCCCCACTCAGTAATCCCCCCCGCTCATTAATCCCCCCCACTCATTAATCCCCCCACACTCAGTAATCCCCCCCACTCAGTAATCCCCCCCCACTCAGTAATGCCCCCCACTCAGTAATCCCCCCCACACTCAGTAATCCCCCCCCACTCAGTAATCACCCCCCCACTCAGTAATCCCCCCACTCAGTAACCACCTCCACACTCAGTAATCCCCCCCACTCAATAATCTCCCCCCACTCAGTAATCTCCCCACACTCAGTAATCTGCCCCCACTCAGGAACCGCCCCCTCCCCACTCAGTAATCCCCCCACTCAGTAACCACCTCCACACTCAGTAATCCCCCCACTCAGTAATTCCCCCCACTCCAGTAATCTCCCCCCACTCAGTAACCGTCCCCCCCAACTCAGTAATCCCCCCGCACACTCAGTAACCTCCTCCCACTCAGTAATCCCCCCCAGTCAGTAATCCACCCCCCACTCAGTAACCACCCCACACTCAGTTATCCTCCCCACTCAGTAATCTCCCCCCAACTCAGTAATCCCCCCCACTCTCAGTAATTCCCCCACTCAGTAATCTCCCTCCACACTCAGTAATCCCCCCACTCAGTAATCTCCCCACTACTCAGCAATCCCCCCCACACTCAGTAATCCCCATCACTCAGTAATCTCCCCCCCACTCAGTAATCCCCCCACACTCAGTAATCCCTCCACACTCAGTAACCCCCCCCACTCAGTAATCCCCCCCATACTCAGTAATCTCCATCCCCCGACTCAGTAATCCCCCCCACTCAGTAATCTCCCCCCACTCAGTAATCCCTCCCACTCAGTAATCCCCCCCACTCAGTAATCCCCCCCACACACTCACTAATCCACCCCCCCACTCAGTAATCCCCTCACACTCAGTAATTCCCCCCCACTCAGTAATCTCCCCACTCAGTAATCCTCCCCACTCAGTAATCCCCCCCACACTCAGTAATCCCCCCCCCACTCAGTAATCCACCCCACTCAGTAACCCCCCCACACTCAGTAATCTCCCCACACTCAGTAATCTCCTCCCACTCATTAATCACCCCAATCAGTAATCCCCCCCACTCAGTAATCCCTCCCCACTCCCCCCCACTCAGTAATCCCTCCCCACTCTGTAATACCCCCCACTCAGTAATCTCCCCCCACACTCAGTGACCTCCCCCCACTCAGTGACCTCCCCCCACTCATTAATCCCCCCATTCAGTAACCACCCCACACTCAGTTATCCCCCCCACACTCAGTAATCAACCCCCACACTCAGTAATCACCCCCCCCAGTCAGTAATACCCCCCACTCAGTAATCTCCCCACACTCAGTAACCTCCCTCCACTCAGTAATCTCCCCCACACTCAGTAATCTCCTCCCCACACAGTAATCCTCCCCACTCAGTAATCCCCCCACACTCAGTAATCCCCCCACTCAGTAATCTCCCCCCCACTAAGTAATCCCCGCACTCAGTAATCCCCCCCACTCAGTAATCTCCCCCCCACTCAGTAATCTCCCCCAGTCAGTAATCCCCCCACTCAGTAATCTCCCCCACACTCAATAATCCCCCCCACTCAGTAATTTCCCCCCACACTCAGTAATCCCCCCCACACTCAGTAATGCCTCCACACTCAGTAATCCCCCCCACTCAGTAATCTCCCCCCCACTCAGTAATCCCTCCCACGCTCAGTAATCCCCCACTCAGTAATCTCCCCCACACTCAGTAATCTCCCCCCACTCAGTAATCCACCCCCACTCAGTAATCCCCCCCACTCAGTAATCGCCCCCACGCAGTAATCCCCCCACTCAGTAATCCTCCCCACACTCAGTAATCCCCCCCACTCAGTAATTCCCCCCCCACTCAGTAATCCCCCACACTCAGAAATCCCTCCACACTCAGTTAATCCCCCCCCACTCAGTAATCTCCCTCCACACTCAGTAATTTCCCCACACTCAGTAACACACAATCCCACACTCAGTAATCTCCCCCACTCAGTAATCCCCCCCACTCAGTTATCCCCCTCCCACTCAGTAATCCCCCCACTCAGTAACCACCTCCACACTCAGTAATCCACCCCACACAGTAATCCCCCCCACTCAGTAATTCCCCCCACTCAGTAATCCCCCCACTCAGTAATCCCCCCCACACTCAGTAATCCCTCCACTCAGTAATCCCCCCCACTCAGTAATCCCCCCCACTCATTAATCCCTCCACTCAGTAATCACTCTCACACTCAGTAATCCCCCCGCACTCATTAATCCCCCCACACTCAGTAATCCCCCCCACTCAGTAATATCCCCCACTCAGTAATCCCCTCACTCAGTAATCCCCCCCGCTCATTAATCCCCCCCACTCATTAATCCCCCCACACTCAGTAATCCCCCCCACTCAGTAATCCCCCCCCCACTCAGTAATGCCCCCCACTCAGTAATCCCCCCCACACTCAGTAATCCCCCCACTCAGTAATCCCCCCACATTCAGTAACACACACCCCCACACTCAGTCATCCCCCCACTCAGTAATGCCCCCCCACTCAGTAATCCTCCCCACACAGTAATCCCCCCCACACTCAGTAATCCCCCCCACACACTAATCCCCCCCACTCAGTAATCCCCCCCCCACACTCACTAATCCCCCCCACTCAGTAATCCCTCCACTCAGTAATCCCGCCCACACGCAGTAATCCCCCCCCCACTCAGTAATCCCCTCCACTCAGTATTCCCCCCACAATCAGTAATCTCCCCCCACACTCAGTAATCCCCCCCACTCAGTCATCCCCCCACTCAGTAATGCCCCCCCACTCAGTAATCCTCCCCACTCAGTAATCCCCCCACACTCAGTAATCCCCCCCCACTCAGTAATCCCCCCACACTCAGTAACACACACCCCCACACTCAGTAATCTCCCCCACTCAGTCATCCCCCCCACCCAGTAATGCCCCCCCACTCAGTAATCCTCCCCACACAGTAATCCCCCCCACACTCAGTAATCCCGCCCACTCAGTAATCCCCCCATACTCAGTAACACACACCCCCACACTCAGTAATCTCCCCCACTCAGTAATCCCCCCACTCAGTAATCCTCCCCACTCAGTAATCCCCCCGCACTCAGTAATCTCCCCCCCCACTCAGTAATCCCCCCACACTCAGTAATCCCCCCCACTTAGTCATCCCCCCCACTCAGTAATCCACCCCACTCAGTAATCCCCCAACACAGTAACCACCCCCCCCACACTCAGTAACCCCGCCACACTCAGTAATCTACCCCCACTCAGTAACCCACCCCACACTCAGTCATCCACCCCCACTCAGTAATCCCCCCAATCAGTTATCCCCCTCCCACTCTGTAATCCCCCCCACTCAGTAATCTCCCCCCACACTCAGTAATCCCACCCCCCCAACTCAGTAATCCCCCCCACTAAGTCATCCCCCCCACTCAGTAATCCACCCCACTCAGTAATCCCCCAACACAGTAACCACCCACCCCACACTCAGTAACCCCGCCACACTCAGTAATCTACCCCCACTCAGTAACCACCCCACACTCAGTCATCCACCCCCACTCAGTAATCCCCCCCACTCAGTTATCCCCCTCCCACTCTGTAATCCCCCCCACTCAGTAATCTCCACCCCACACTCAGTAATCCCACCCCCCCAACTCAGTAATCCCCCCCCACTCAGTAATCCCCCCCACTCAGTAATCCCCCACACTCAGTAATCCCTCCCCATTCAGTAATCAATCCCACACTCAGTAACCACCACCCACACTCATTAATCCCCCCCCACTCTGTAATCCCCCCACTCAGTAATCTCCCCCCACACTCAATAATCCCACCCCCCCAACTCAGTAATCCCCCACTCAGTAATCCCCCCCACTCAGTAATCCCCCACACTCAGTAATCCCCCCCCCACACTCAGTAATCCCCCCCACTCAGTAATCCCCCATCACTCAGTAATCCCCTGCCCACTCAGTTATCTCCCTCACTCAGTAATCACCCCCCCACTCAGTAATCCCCCCCACTCAGTAATCTCACCCCACACTCAGTAATCCCCCCCAGACTCAGTAATCCCGCCCACACTCAGTAATCCCCCCCACTCAGTAATCACCCAAACTCAGTAATCCCCCTCTACACTCAGTAACCTCCGCACCCACTCAGTAATCCCCCCACTCAGTAATCCCCCCTCCACACAATAATCCCCCCCTACTCAGTAATCTCCCCCACACTCAGTAATCCCCCCCCCCACTCAGTAATCCCCCACACACTCAGGAATCCCCCCCATTCAGTAATTCCCCCCATACTCAGTAATCCCCCCAATCAATAATCCCCCCACACTCAGTAATACCCCCCCCCACACTCAGTAATACACGCCCACACTCAGTAATCCCCCTCACTCAGTAATGCCCCCCACTCAGTAATCCCCCCCCACTCAGTAATCCCCCCCACTCAATAATGCCCTCCACACTCAGTAATCCCCCCCACACTCAATAATCCCCCCCACACTCAGTAATCCCCCCCACACTCAGTAATCCCCCCCACTCAGTAATCCCACTCAATCAATAATCCCCCCACTCAGTAATCCCCCCCACTCAGTAATCCCCCCTCACTCAGTAATCCACCCCACACAGTAATCCCCCCCCACTCAGTAATTCCCCCCACTCAGTAATCCCCCCACTCAGTAATCCCCCCCACACTCAGTAATCCCTCCACTCAGTAATCCCCCCCACTCAGTAATCCCCCCCACTCATTAATCCCTCCACTCAGTAATCCCCCTCACACTCAGTAATCCCCCCGCACTCATTAATCCCCCCCACACTCAGTAATCCCCCCCACTCAGTAATATCCCCCACTCAGTAATCCCCCCACTCAGTAATCCCCCCCGCTCATTAATCCCCCCCACTCATTAATCCCCCCCACACTCAGTAATCCCCCCCACTCAGTAATCCCCCCCCCCACTCAGTAATGCCCCCCACTCAGTAATCCCCCCACACTCAGTAATCCCCCCCACTCAGTAATCACCCCCCACTCAGTAATCCCCCCACTCAGTAACCACCTCCACACTCAGTAATCCCCCCCACTCAATAATCTCCCCCCACTCAGTAATCTCCCCACACTCAGTAATCTGCCCCCACTCAGGAACCGCCCCCTCCCCACTCAGTAATCCCCCCACTCAGTAACCACCTCCACACTCAGTAATCCCCCCACTCAGTAATTCCCCCCACTCAGTAATCTCCCCCCACTCAGTAACCGTCCCCCCCAACTCAGTAATCCCCCCGCACACTCAGTAACCTCCTCCCACTCAGTAATCCCCCCCCAGTCAGTAATCCACCCCCCACTCAGTAACCACCCCACACTCAGTTATCCTCCCCACTCAGTAATCTCCCCCCAACTCAGTAATCCCCCCCACTCTCAGTAATTCCCCCACTCAGTAATCTCCCTCCACACTCAGTAATCCCCCCACTCAGTAATCTCCCCACTACTCAGCAATCCCCCCCACACTCAGTAATCCCCCTCACTCAGTAATCTCCCCCCCACTCAGTAATCCCCCCACACTCAGTAATCCCTCCACACTCAGTAACCCCCCCCCCCACTCAGTAATCCCCCCCATACTCAGTAATCTCCATCCCCCGACTCAGTAATCCCCCCCCACTCAGTAATCTCCCCCCACTCAGTAATCCCTCCCACTCAGTAATCCCCCCCACTCAGTAATCCCCACCACACACTCACTAATCCACCCCCCCACTCAGTAATCCCGCCCCACTCAGTAATCCCCCCACTCAGTAATCCCCCCACTCAGTAATCCCCCCCACAATCAGTAATCTCCCCCCACACTCAGTAATCCCCTCACACTCAGTAATTCCCCCCCACTCAGTAATCCTCCCCACTCAGTAATCCTCCCCACTCAGTAATCCCCCCCACACTCAGTAATCCCCCCCACTCAGTAATCCACCCCACTCAGTAACCCCCCCACACTCAGTAATCTCCCCACATTCAGTAATCTCCCCCCACTCATTAATCACCCCAATCAGTAATCCCCCCCACTCAGTAATCCCTCCCCACTCCCCCCCACTCAGTAATCCCTCCCCACTCTGTAATACCCCCCACTCAGTAATCTCCCCCCCACACTCAGTGACCTCCCCCCACTCAGTGACCTCCCCCCACTCATTAATCCCCCCCCATTCAGTAACCACCCCACACTCAGTTATCCCCCCCCACACTCAGTAATCACCCCCCACACTCAGTAACCTCCCTCCACTCAGTAATCTCCCCCACACTCAGTAATCTCCTCCCCACACAGTAATCCTCCCCACTCAGTAATCCCCCCACACTCAGTAATCCCCCCACTCAGTAATCTCCCCCCCACTCAGTAATCCCCCGCACTCAGTAATCCCCCCCACTCAGTAATCTCCCCCCCACTCAGTAATCTCCCCCAGTCAGTAATCCCCCCCACTCAGTAATCTCCCCCCACACTCAATAATCCCCCCCACTCAGTAATTTCCCCCCACACTCAGTAATCCCCCCCACACTCAGTAATGCCTCCACACTCAGTAATCCCCCCCACTCAGTAATCTCCCCCCCACTCAGTAATCCCTCCCCACGCTCAGTAATCCCCCACTCAGTAATCTCCCCCACACTCAGTAATCTCCCTCCCACTCAGTAATCCACCCCCACTCAGTAATCCCCCCCACTCAGTAATCGCCCCCACGCAGTAATCCCCCCACTCAGTAATCCTCCCCACACTCAGTAATCCCCCCCACTCAGTAATTCCCCCCCCACTCAGTAATCCCCCACACTCAGAAATCCCTCCACATTCAGTTAATCCCCCCCACTCAGTAATCTCCCTCCACACTCAGTAATTTCCCCACACTCAGTAACACACAATCCCACACTCAGTAATCTCCCCCACTCAGTAATCCCCCCCACTCAGTCATCCTCCCCACTCAGTCATCCCCCCGCACTCAGTAATCTCCCCCCACTCAGTAATCCCCCCACACTCAGTAATCCCCCCCACTAAGTCATCCCCCCCACTCAGTAATCCACCCCACTCAGTAATCCCCCAACGCAGTAACCACCCCCCCCACACTCAGTAACCCCGCCACACTCAGTAATCTACCCCACTCAGTAACCCACCCCACACTCAGTAATCCACCCCCACACAGTAATCCCCCCCCACTCAGTAATCCCCCCCACTCTGTAATCCCCCCCACTCAGTAATCTCCCCCCACACTCAGTAATCCCACCCCCCCAACTCAGTAATCCCCCCCACTCAGTAATCCCCCCCACTCAGTAATCCCCCCCACTCAGTAATCCCCCACACTCAGTAATCCCCCCCATTCAGTAATCAACCCCACACTCAGTAACCACCACCCCACACTCATTAATCCCCCCCTCACTCAGTAATACCCCCCACACTCAGTAATACCCCCCACACTCAGTAATCCCCCCCACTCAGTAATCCCCCCTCACTCAGTAATCCCCTGCCCACTCAGTTATCTCCCCCAATCAGTAATCACCCCCCACTCAGTAATCCACCCCACTCAGTAATCTCACCCCACACTCAGTAATCCCCCCCAGACTCAGTAATCCCCCCACACTCAGTAATCCCCCCCACGCAGTAATCCCCCAAACTCAGTAATCCCCCTCTACACTCAGTAACCTCCGCATCCACTCAGTAATCCCCCCACTCAATAATCCCCCCTCCACACAATAATCCCCCCCACTCAGTAATCTCCCCCACACTCAGTAATCCCCCCCACTCAGTAATCCCCCACACACTCAGTAATCCCCCCATTCAGTAATTCCCCCCACACTCAGTAATGCTCCCCACTCAATAATCCTCCCCACACTCAGTAATACCCCCCCCACACTCAGTAATACACGCCCACACTCAGTAATCCCCCTCACTCAGTAATGCCCCCCACTCAGTAATCCCCCCCACTCAGTAATCCCCCCCCACTCAATAATGCCCTCCACACTCAGTAATCCCCCCCACACTCAATAATCCCCCCCACACTCAGTAATCCCCCCACACTCAGTAATCCCCCCACTCAGTAATCCCACTCAATCAATAATCCCCCCCACTCAGTAATCCCCCCCACTCAGTGATCCCCCCTCACTCAGTAATCCACCCCCACTCAGTAAACTCCCCCACTCAGTAATCCCCCCCTACTCAGTAATCCCCCCCACTCAGTAATCCCCCCACTCAGTAATCCCCCCCACACTCAGTAATCTCCCCCACTCAGTAATCCCCCTACTCAGTAATCCAACCCCCACTCAGTAATCCCCCCCACTCAGTAATCCCCCCCACACAGTAATCCCCCCCACTCAGTAATTCCCCCCACTCAGTAATCCCGCCACTCAGTAATCCTCTAGTCCCCCCCACTCAGTAATCCCTCTCGTTAATCCCCCACTCAGTAATCCCCCCCACTCATTAATCCCCTCCACTCAGTAATCCCCCTCACACTCAGTAATCCCCCCCCACTCATTAATCCCCCCACACTCAGTAATCCCCCCCACTCAGTAATATCCCCCACTCAGTAATCCCCCCACTCAGTAATCCCCCCCGCTCATTAATCCCCCCACTCATTAATCCCCCCCACACTCAGTAATCCCCCCCACTCAGTAATCCCCCCACTCAGTAATGCCCCCCACTCAGTAATCCCCCCACACTCAGTAATCCCCCCCACTCAGTAATCACCCCCACTCAGTAATCCCCCCACACTCAGTAACACACACCCCCCACACTCAGTAATCTCCCCCACTCAGTAATCCTCCCCACTCAGTAATCCTCCCCACTCAGTAATCCTCCCGCACTCAGTAATCTCCCCCCCACTCAGTAATCCCCCCACACTCAGTAATCCCCCCCACTAAGTCATCCCCCCCACTCAGTAATCCACCCCACTCAGTAATCCCCCAACACAGGAACCACCCCCCCCCCACACTCAGTAATCCCCCCCACTCAGTAATCCCCTCCCCCCACACTCAGTAACATCCTCCCACTCAGTAATCCCCCCCAACTCAGTAATCTCGCCCCACTCAGTAATCCCCCCCACAATCAGTAATCTCCCCCCACACTCAGTAATCCGCCCCACTCAGTAATCCTCCCCACTCAGTAATCCTCCCCACTCAGTATTCCCCCCCATACTCAGTAATCATCCCACACTCAGGAATTCCCCCCCACTCAGTAATCTCCCCCCCGACTCAGTAAACCTCCCCACTCAGTAATTCCCCCCCGACTCAGTAATCCCCGCCCCACTCAGTAATCATCCCACACTCAGGAATTCCCCCCCACTCAGTAATCCTCCCCACTCAGTAATCCTCCCCACTCAGTAATCCCCCCCACACTCAGTAATCTCCCCCACTCAGTAATCCCCCCCTACTCAGTAATCCCACCCACTCAGTAATCCCCCCCCCCCACTCAGTAATCCCCCCCACACAGTAATCCCCCCCACTCAGTAATTCCCCCCACTCAGTAATCCCTCCACTCAGTAATCCCCCCCACTCAGTAATCCCCCCCACTCATTAATCCCTCCACTCAGTAATCCCCCTCACACTCAGTAATCCCGCCCCACTCATTAATCCCCCCCACACTCAGTAATCCCCCCCACTCAGTAATATCCCCCACTCAGTAATCCCCCCACTAAGTAATCCCCCCCGCTCATTAATCCCCCCCACTCATTAATCCCCCCCACACTCAGTAATCCCCCCCACTCAGTAATCCCCCCCCACTCAGTAATGCCCCCCACTCAGTAATCCCCCACACTCAGTAATCCCCCCCACTCAGTAATCACCCCCACTCAGTAATCCCCCCACACTCAGTAACACACACCCCCACACTCAGTAATCTCCCCCACTCAGTAATCCCCCCCACTCAGTAATCCTCCCCACTCAGTAATCCTCCCGCACTCAGTAATCTCCCCCCCCACTCAGTAATCCCCCCACACTCAGTAATCCCCCCCACTAAGTCATCCCCCCCACTCAGTAAACCACCCCACTCAGTAATCCCCCAACACAGGAACCACCCCCCCCCACACTCAGTAATCCCCCCCACTCAGTAATCCCCCCCCCCACACTCAGTAACATCCTCCCACTCAGTAATCCCCCCCAACTCAGTAATCTCGCCCCACTCACTAATCCCCCCCACAATCAGTAATCTCCCCCCACACTCAGTAAACCGCCCCACTCAGTAATCCTCCCCACTCAGTAATCCTCCCCACTCAGTATTCACCCCCATACTCAGTAATCATCCCACACTCAGGAATTCCCCCCCACTCAGTAATCCCCCCCCCGACTCAGTAAACCTCCCCACTCAGTAATTCCTCCCCCCCACTCAGTAATCCCCGCCCCACTCAGTAATCATCCCACACTCAGGAATTCCCCCCCACTCAGTAATCCTCCCCACTCAGTAATCCTCCCCACTCAGTAATCCCCCCCACACTCAGTAATCTCCGCCCCACTCAGTAATCCCCCCCACAATCAGTAATCTCCCCCACACTCAGTAATCTCCCCACACTCAGTAATCTCCCCCCACTCATTAATCACCCCAATCAGTAATCCCCCCCACTCAGTAATCCCTCCCCACTCCCCCCCACTCAGTAATCCCTCCCCACTCAGTAATTCCCCCCCCCCACTCAGTAATCCCCGCCCCACTCAGTAATCATCCCACACTCAGGAATTCCCCCCCACTCAGTAATCCTCCCCACTCAGTAATCCTCCCCACTCAGTAATCCCCCCCACACTCAGTAATCTCCGCCCCACTCAGTAATCCCCCCCACAATCAGTAATCTCCCCCCACACTCAGTAATCTCCCCACACTCAGTAATCTCCCCCCACTCATTAATCACCCCAATCAGTAATCCCCCCACTCAGTAATCTCCCCCCCACACTCAGTGACCTCCCCCGACTCAGTGACCTCCCCCAACTCAGTAATCCCCCCCCCACTCAGTAATCCCCCCACTCAGTAACCACCTCCACACTCAGTAATCCCCCCCACTCAATAATCTCCCCCCACTCAGGAATCTCCCCACACTCAGTAATCTCCCCCCACTCAGTAACCGCCCCCTCCCCACTCAGTTATCCCCCCCACTCAGTAATCCCCTCCCCAGCTCAAGTTATCCCCCCTACTCAGTCATCCCCCCCACTCAGTAATTCCCCCCACTCAGTAACCTCCCCCCACTCAGTAACCGCCCCCCCAACTCAGTAATCCCCCCCACACTCAGTAATCCCCCCCACTCAATAATGCCCTCCACACTCAGTAATCCCCCCCACACTCAATAATCCCCCCCACAC
The DNA here is from genome assembly GCF_044704955.1 of Pristiophorus japonicus. Classification (NCBI taxonomy): domain Eukaryota; kingdom Metazoa; phylum Chordata; class Chondrichthyes; family Pristiophoridae; genus Pristiophorus; species Pristiophorus japonicus. Next base: position 12,958 of record NW_027251055.1, read on the forward strand.
TCAGTAATCCCCCCCACTCAGTAGTCCTCCCCACTCAGTAATCCTCCCCACTCAGCATTCCCCCCCACACTCAGTAATTCCCCCCCCCCACTCAGTAATCCACCCCACTCAGTAACCCCTCCACACTCAGTAATCTCCCCACACTCAGTAATCTCCCCCCACTCATTAATCACCCCAATCAGTAATCCCCCCCACTCAGTAATCCCTCCCCACTCCCCCCCACTCAGTAATCCCTCCCCACTCAGTAATACCCCCCACTCAGTAATCTCCCCCCCACACTCAGTGACCTCCCCCCACTCAGTGACCTCCCCCCACTCAGTAATCCCCCCCCATTCAGTAACCACCCCACACTCAGTTATCCCCCCCACACTCAGTAATCACCCCCCACACTCAGTAACCTGCCTCCACTCAGTAATCTCCCCCACACTCAGTAATCTCCTCCCCACACAGTAATCCTCCCCACTCAGTAATCCCCCCACACTCAGTAATCCCCCCACTCAGTAATCTCCCCCCCACTCAGTAATCCCCCCCACTCAGTAATCCCCCCCACTCAGTAATCTCCCCCCCACTCAGTAATCTGCCCCCAGTCAGTAATCCCCCCCACTCAGTAATCTCCCCCCACACTCAGTAATCCCCCCCACTCAGTAATCCCCCTCACTCAATAATCCCCCCCACACACAGTAATACCCCCCCACACTCCGTTATACCCCTCACTCCGTAATCTCCCCCACACTCAGTAATCCCCCCCACACTCAGTAATCCCCCCCACACTCAGTAATCCCCCCCTCTCAGTAATCCCCCCCACACTCAGTAATCCCCCCCACTCAGTAATCCCGCCCACTCAGTCATCCCCCACTCAGTAATCTCCCCCACACTCAGTAATCCCCCCCCCACTCAGTAATCTACCCCACACTCAGTAATCCCCCCCACTCAGTAATCCCCCCCCACACAGTAATCCCCCCCCCACTCAGTAATCCCCCCCACACTCAGTAATCCCCCCCACTCAATAATGCCCTCCACACTCAGTAATCCCCCCCACACTCAATAATCCCCCCCACACTCAGTAATCCCCCCCACTCAGTAATCCTCCCCACTCAGTAATCCTCCCCACTCAGTAATCCCCCCCACACTCAGTAATCCCCCCCCCCACTCAGTAATCCACCCCACTCAGTAACCCCCCCACACTCAGTAATCTCCCCACACTCAGTAATCTCCCCCCACTCATTAATCACCCCAATCAGTAATCCCCCCACTCAGTAATCCCTCCCCACTCCCCCCCACTCAGTAATCCCTCCCCACTCAGTAGTACCCCCCACTCAGTAATCTCACCCCACACTCAGTGACCTCCCCCCACTCAGTGACCTCCCCCCACTCAGTAATCCCCCCCATTCAGTAACCACCCCACACTCAGTTATCCCCCCACACTCAGTAATCACCCCCCACACTCAGTAACCTCCCTCCACTCAGTAATCTCCCCCACACTCAGTAATCTCCTCCCCACACAGTAATCCTCCCCACTCAGTAATCCCCCCACACTCAGTAATCCCCCACTCAGTAATCTCCCCCCCACTCAGTAATCCCCCCCACTCAGTAATCCCCCCCACTCAGTAATCTCCCCCCCACTCAGTAATCTGCCCCCAGTCAGTAACCCCCCCACTCAGTAACCCACCCCACACTCAGTAATGCCCCCCACTTAGTAATCCCCCCCCACTCAGTAATCCCCCCCCACTCAATAATGCCCTCCACACTCAGTAATTCCCCCCCACACTCAATAATCCCCCCCACACTCAGTAATCCCCCCCACACTCAGTAATCCCCCCACTCAGTAATCCCACTCAATCAATAATCCCCCCCACTCAGTAATCCCCCCCCACTCAGTAATCCCCCCTCACTCAGTAATCCACCCCCACTCAGTAAACTCCCCCACTCAGTAATCCCCCCCTATTCAGTAATCCCCCCCACTCAGTAATCCCCCCACTCATTAATCCCCCCCACACAGTAATCCCCCCCCACTCAGTAATTCCCCCCAATCAGTAATCCCGCCACTCAGTAATCCCCCCCACACTCAGTAATCTCCCCCACTCAGTAATCCCCCCCTACTCAGTAATCCCCCCCACTCAGTAATCCCCCCACTCAGTAATCCCCCCCACACAGTAATCCCCCCCACTCAGTAATTCCCCCCACTCAGTAATCCCGCCACTCAGTAATCCCCCCCACACTCAGTAATCCCTCCACTCAGTAATCCCCCCCACTCAGTAATCCCCCCCACTCATTAATCCCTCCACTCAGTAATCCCCCTCACACTCAGTAATCCCCCCCCACGCATTAATCCCCCTCACACTCAGTAATCCCCCCCACTCAGTAATATCCCCCACTCAGTAATCCCCCCACTCAGTAATCGCCCCCGCTCATTAATCCCCCCCACTCATTAATCCCCCCCACACTCAGTAATCACCCCCACTCAGTAATCACCCCCCCACTCAGTAATGCCCCCCACTCAGTAATCCCCCCCACACTCAGTAATCCCCCCCACTCAGTAATCACCCCCACTCAGTAATCCCCCCACACTCAGTAACACACACCCCCACACTCAGTAATCTCCCCCACTCAGTAATCCCCCCCACTCAGTAATCCTCCCCACTCAGTAATCCTCCCCACTCAGTAATCTCCCCCCCCCCACTCAGTAATCCCCCCACACTCAGTAATCCCCCCACTAAGTCATCCCCCCACTCAGTAATCCACCCCACTCAGTAATCCCCCAACACAGGAACCACCCCCCCCCACACTCAGTAATCCCCCCCACTCAGTAATCCCCCCCCCACACTCAGTAACATCCTCCCACTCAGTAATCCCCCCCAACTCAGTAATCTCGCCCCACTCAGTAATCCCCCCCACAATCAGTAATCTCCCCCCACACTCAGTAATCCGCCCCACTCAGTAATCCTCCCCACTCAGTAATCCTCCCCACTCAGTATTCCCCCCCATACTCAGTAATCATCCCACACTCAGGAATTCCCCCCCACTCAGTAATCCCCCCCGAATCAGTAATCCTCCCCATTCAGTAATTCCCCCCCCACTCAGTAATCCCCGCCCCACTCAGTAATCATCCCACACTCAGGAATTCCCCCCCACTCAGTAATCCTCCCCACTCAGTAATCCTCCCCACTCAGTAATCCCCCCCACACTCAGTAATCTCCGCCCCACTCAGTAATCCCCCCCACAATCAGTAATCTCCCCCCACACTCAGTAATCTCCCCACACTCAGTAATCTCCCCCCACTCATTAATCACCCCAATCAGTAATCCCCCCCACTCAGTAATCCCTCCCCACTCCCCCCCACTCAGTAATCCCTCCCCACTCAGTAATCCCCCCTCACTCAGTAATCTCCCCCCCACACTCAGTGACCTCCCCCGACTTAGTGACCTCCCCCAACTCAGTAATCCCCTCCCCCCCACTCAGTAATCCCCCCACTCAGTAACCACCTCCACACTCAGTAATCCACACCACTCAATAATCTCCCCCCACTCAGGAATCTCCCCACACTCAGTAATCTCCCCCCACTCAGTAACCGCCCCCTCCCCACTCAGTTATCCCCCCAACTCAGTAATCCCCTCCCCCGCTCAAGTTATCCCCCCACTCAGTCATCCCCCCCACTCAGTAATTCCCCCCACTCAGTAACCTCCCCCCACTCAGTAACCGCCCCCCCCCCAACTCAGTAATCCCCCCCCACACTCAGTAATGCCCCCCCACTCAATAATGCCCTCCACACTCAGTAATCCCCCCCACACTCAATAATCCCCCCCACACTCAGTAATCCCCCCCACTCAGTAATCCTCCCCACTCAATAATCCTCCCCACTCAGTAATCCCCCCCACACTCAGTAATCCCCCCCCACTCAGTAATCCACCCCACTCAGTAACCCCCCCACACTCAGTAATCTCCCCACACTCAGTAATCTCCCCCCACTCATTAATCACCCCAATCAGTAATCTCCCCCACTCAGTAATCCCTCCCCACTCCCCCCCACTCAGTAATCCCTCCCCACTCAGTGACCTCCCCCCACTCAGTAATCCCCCCCCATTCAGTAACCACCCCACACTCAGTTATCCCCCCCACACTCAGTAATCACCCCCCACACTCAGTAACGTCCCTCCACTCAGTAATCTCCCCCACACTCAGTAATCTCCTCCCCACACAGTAATCCACACCACTCAGTAATCCCCCCACACTCAGTAATTCCCCCACTCAGTAATCTCCCCCCCACTCAGTAATCCCCCCACTCAGTATCCCCCCCACTCAGTAATCTCCCCCCCACTCAGTAATCTGCCCCCAGTCAGTAATCCCCCCCACTCAGTAATCCCCCTCACTCAATAATCCCCCCCACACACAGTAATACCCCCCCACACTCAGTAATACCCCTCACTCCGTAACCTCCCCCACACTCAGTAATACCCCCCACACTCAGTAATCCCCCCCACACTCAGTAATCCCCCCTCTCAGTAATCCCCCCACACTCAGTAATCCCCCCCACTCAGTAATCCCGCCCACTCAGTCATCCCCCCACTCAGTAATCTCCCCCACACTCAGTAATCCCCCCCCACTCAGTAATCTACCCCACACTCAGTAATCCCCCCCACTCAGTAATCCCCCCCCCCACACAGTAATGCCCCCCCACTCAGTAATCCCCCCCACACTCAGTAATGCCCCCCCACTCAATAATGCCCTCCACACTCAGTAATCCCCCCCACACTCAATAATCCCCCCCACACTCAGTAATCCCCCCCACTCAGTAATCCTCCCCACTCAGTAATCCTCCCCACTCAGTAATCCCCCCCACACTCAGTAATCCCCCCCCACTCAGTAATCCACCCCACTCAGTAACCCCCCCACACTCAGTAATCTCCCCACACTCAGTAATCTCCCCCCACTCATTAATCACCCCAATCAGTAATCCCCCCCACTCAGTAATCCCTCCCCACTCCCCCCCACTCAGTAATCCCTCCCCACTCAGTAATACCCCCCACTCAGTAATCTCCCCCCCACACTCAGTGACCTCCCCCCACTCAGTGACCTCCCCCCACTCAGTAATCCCCCCCATTCAGTAACCACCCCACACTCAGTTATCCCCCCACACTCAGTAATCACCCCCCACACTCAGTAACCTCCCTCCACTCAGTAATCTCCCCCACACTCAGTAATCTCCTCCCCACACAGTAATTCTCCCCACTCAGTAATCCCCCCACACTCAGTAATCCCCCCACTCAGTAATCTCCCCCCCACTCAGTAATCCCCCCCACTCAGTAATCCCCCCCACTCAGTAATCTCCCCCCCACTCAGTAATCTGCCCCCAGTCAGTAATCCCCCCCACTCAGTAACCCACCCCACACTCAGTAATCCACCCCCACTCAGTAATCCACCCCACTCAGTAATCCCCCCCCACTCTGTAATCCCCCCCATTCAGTAATCTCCCCCCACAGTCAGTAATCCCAACCCCCCAACTCAGTAATCCCCCCCACTCAGTAATCCCCCCCACTCAGTAATCCCCCACACTCAGTAATCCCCCCCATTCAGTAATCAACCCCACACTCAGTAACCACCCCCCACACTCATTAATCCCCCCCACACTCAGTAATCCCCCCCACACTCAGTAATCCCTCCCCACACTCAGTAATCCCCCCATTCAGTAATCCACCCTCACTCAGTAATTCCCCCCCACTCAGTTATCTCCCCCACTCAGTAATCTCCCCCCCACTCAGTAATCCCCCCCACTCAGTAATCTCCCCCCACACTCAGTAATCCCCCCCAGGCTCAGTAATCCCCCCCACACTCAGTAATCCCCCCCACTCAGTAATCCCCCACACTCAGTAATCCCCCTCTACACTCAGTAACCTCCGCACCCACTCAGTAATCCCCCACTCAGTTATCCCCCCCACACAATAATCCCCCCCCACTCAGTAATCTCCCCCACACTCAGTAATCCCCCCGCTCAGTAATCCCGCACACACTCAGTAATCTCCCCCATTCAGTAATCCCCCCCCACACTCAGTAATCTCCCCCACTCAATAATCCCCCCCACACTCAGTAATACCCCCCCCACACTCAGTAATACACGCCCACACTCAGTAATCCCCCTCACTCAGTAATGCCCCCCACTCAGTAATCCGCCCCACTCAGTAATCCCCCCCCACTCAATAATGCCCCCACACTCAGTAATCACCCCCACACTCAGTAATCCCCCCCACACTCAGTAATCCCCCCCACTCAGTAATCCCACTCAATCAATAATCACCCCCCCCCACTCAGTAATCCCCCCACTCAGTAATCCCCCTCACTCAGTAATCCCCCCCCACTCAGTAATCTCCCCCACTCAGTAATCCGCCCCTACTCAGTAATCCCCCACACTCAGTAATCCCCCCACTCAGTAATCCCCCCCACACACAGTAATCCCCCCCCCACTCAGTAATTCCCCCCCACTCAGTAATCCCCCCACTCAGTAATCCGCCCCTACTCAGTAATCACCCACACTCAGTAATCCCCCCCACTCAATAATCCCACCCCACACAGTAATCCCCCCCACTCAGTAATTCCCCCCCACTCAGTAATCCCCCCACTCAGTAATCCCCCCCACACTCAGTAATCCCTCCACTCAGTAATCCCCCCCCACTCAGTAATCCCCCCCACTCATTAATCCCTCCACTCAGTAATCCCCCTCACACTCAGTAATCCCCCCCACTCAATAATCCCCCCCACACTCAGTAATCCCCCCCACTCAGTAATCCACCCCACTCAGTAATCCCCCCCACTCAGAAATCCCCCACTCAGTAATCCCCCCCGCTCATTAATCCCCCCCACTCATTAATACCCCCCACACTCAGTAATCCCCCCCAGTCAGTAATCCCCCCCCACTCAGTAATGCCCCCCCACTCAGTAATCCCCCCCACTCAGCAATCCCCCCCCACTCAGTAATCCCCCCACTCAGTAACCACCTCCACACTCAGTAATCCCCCCCACTCAGTAATCTCCCCCCACTCAGTAATCTCCCCACACTCAGTAATCTCCCCCCACTCAGTAACCGCCCCCTTCCCACTCAGTTATCCCCCCCACTCAGTAATCCCCTCCCCCGCTCATGTTACCCCCCTACTCAGTAATCCCCCCCACTCAGTAATCACCCACACTCAGTAATCGCCCTCGACACTCAGTTACCTCCCCCCCACTCAGTAATTCCCCCCACTCAGTAATCTCCCCCCACTCAGTAACCGCCCCCCCAACTCAGTAATCCCCCCCCCACACTCATTAACCTCCCCCCACTCAGTAATCCCCCCCCCACTCAGTAATCCCCCTCACTCAGTAATCCCCCCCACTCAGTAATCTCCCCCACTCAGTAATCCGCCCCTACTCAGTAATCCCCCACACTCAGTAATCCCCCCACTCAGTAATCCACCCCCCCCACAGTAATCCCCCCCCACTCAGTAATTCCCCCCCACTCAGTAATCCCCCCACTCAGTAATCCGCCCCTACTCAGTAATCCCCCACACTCAGTAATCCCCCCCACTCAATAATCCCCTCCACACAGTAATCCCCCCCACTCAGTAATTCCCCCCCACTCAGTAATCCCCCCACTCAGTAATCCCCCCCACACTCAGTAATCCCTCCACTCAGTAATCCCCCCCCACTCAATAATCCCCCCCACACTCAGTAATCCCCCCCACTCAGTAATCCACCCCACTCAGTAATCCCCCCCACTCAGAAATCCCCCACTCAGTAATCCCCCCCGCTCAATAATCCCCCCCACTCATTAATACCCCCCACACTCAGTAATCCCCCCCACTCAGTAATCCCCCCCCACTCAGTAATGCCCCCCACTCAGTAATCCCCCCCACTCAGCAATACCCCCCCCCCACTCAGTAATCCCCTCACTCAGTAACCACCTCCACACTCAGTAATCCCCCCCACTCAGTAATCTCCCCCCACTCAGTAATCTCCCCACACTCAGTAATCTCCCCCCACTCAGTAACCGCCCCCTCCACACTCAGTTATCCCCCCCACTCAGTAATCCCCTCCCCCGCTCATGTTACCCCCCCTACTCAGTAATCCCCCCCACTCAGTAATCACCCACACTCAGTAATCGCCCTCGACACTCAGTTACCGCCCCCCCAACTCAGTAATCCCCCCCCACACTCAGTAACCTCCCCCCACTCAGTAATCCCCCCCAGTCAGTAATCCACCCCCCCCACTCAGTAACCACCCCACACTCAGTAATTCCCCCACTCAGTAATCCACCCCCACACACAGTAATGCCCCCCACTCAGTAATCCACCCCACTTAGTAATAGCCCCCCACACTCTAATCCCCCCCACTCAGTAATCCCCCCCACACTCACTAATCCCCCCCCACTCAGTAATCCCTCCACTCAGTAATCCCCCCCACACGCAGTAATCCCCCCCACTCAGTAATCCCCTCCACTCAGTATTCCCCCCCACAATCAGTAATCTCCCCCCACACTCAGTAATCCCCCCCACTCAGTCATCCCCCCCACTCAGTAATGCCCCCCCACTCAGTAATCCTCCCCACTCAGTAATCCCCCCCACACTCAGTAATCCCCCCCACTCAGTAATCCCCCCACACTCAGTAACACACAGCCCCACACTCAGTAATCTCCCCCACTCAGTCATCCCCCCCACTCAGTAATGCCCCCCCCCACTCAGTAATCCTCCCCACTCAGTAATCCCCCCCACACTCAGTAATCCCCCCCACTCAGTAATCCCCCCACACTCAGTAACACACACCCCCACACTCAGTAATCTCCCCCACTCAGTAATCCCCCCCACTCAGTAATCCTCCCCACTCAGTAATCCCCCCGCACTCAGTAATCTCCCCCCCCCACTCAGTAATCCCCCCACACTCAGTAATCCCCGCCACTAAGTCATCCCCCCACTCAGTAATCCACCCCACTCAGTAATCCCCCAACACAGTAACCACCCCCCCACACTCAGTAACCCCGCCACACTCAGTAATCTACTCCCACTCAGTAACCCACCCCACACTCAGTCATCCACCCCCACTCAGTAATCCCCCCCACTCAGTTATCCCCCCCCACTCTGTAATCCCCCCCACTCAGTAATCTCCCCCCACACTCAGTAATCCCACCCCCCCAACTCAGTAATCCCCCCCACTCAGTAATCCCCCCCACTCAGTAATCCCCCACACTCAGTAATCCCCCCATTCAGTAATCAACCCCACACTCAGTAACCACCACCCACACTCATTAATCCCCCCCACACTCAGTAATCCCCCCCACACTCAGTAATCCCCCCCACTCAGTAATCCCCCCTCACTCAGTAATCCCCTGCCCACTCAGTTATCTCCCTCACTCAGTAATCACCCCCCCACTCAGGAATCCCCCCCACTCAGTAATCTCACCCCACACTCAGTAATCCCCCCCAGACTCAGTAATCCCCCCCACACTCAGTAATCCCCCCCACTCAGTAATCCCCCAAACTCAGTAATCCCCCTCTACACTCAGTAATCCCCCCCCCACTCAGTAATCCCCCACACACTCAGTAATCCCCCCCATTCAGTAATTCCCCCCCACACTCAGTAATCCCCCCACTCAATAATCCCCCCCACACTCAGTAATACCCCCCCACACTCAGTAATACACGCCCACACTCAGTAATCCCCCTCACTCAGTAATGCCCCCCACTCAGTGATCCCCCCCACTCAGTAATCCCCCCCCACTCAATAATGCCCTCCACACTCAGTAATCCCCCCCACACTCAATAATCCCCCCCACACTCAGTAATCCCCCCCACACTCAGTAATGCCCCCCACTCAGTAATCCCACTCAATCAATAATCCCCCCCACTCAGTAATCCCCCCTCACTCAGTAATCCACCCCCACTCAGTAATCTCCCCCACTCAGTAATCCCCCCCTACTCAGTAATCCCCCCCACTCAGTAATCCCCCCCACACAGTAATCCCCCCCACTCAGTAATTCCCCCCACTCAGTAATCCCCCCACTCAGTAATCCCCCCACACTCAGTAATCCCTCCACTCAATAATCCCCCCCACTCAGTAATCCCCCCCACTCATTAATCCCTCCACTCAGTAATCCCCCTCACACTCAGTAATCCCCCCCCATTCATTAATCCCCCCCACACTCAGTAATACCCCCCACTCATTAATATCCCCCACTCAGTAATCCCCCGACTCAGTAATCCCCCCCGCTCATTAATCCCCCCCCACTCATTAATCCCCCCCACACTCAGTAATCCCCCCCACTCAGTAATCCCCCCCCCACTCAGTAATGCCCCCCACTCAGTAATCCCCCCCACTCAGTAATCCCCCCCCCACTCAGTAATGCCCCCCACTCAGTAATCCCCCCCCCACTCAGTAATGCCCCACACTCAGTAATACCCCCCACACTCAGTAATCCCCCCCCACTCAGTAATCCCCCCTCACTCAGTAATCCCCCCCACTCAGTAATCCCCCCCCACTCAGTAATGCCCCCCACTCAGTAATACCCCCCACACTCAGTAATCCCCCCCCACTCAGTAACCACCTCCACACTCAGTAATCCCCCCGCACTCAGTAATCTCCACCCCCCACTCAGTAATCTCCCCACACTCAGAAAAAATCCCCCCACTCAGGAACCGCCCCCTCCCCACTCAGTTATCCCCCCCACTCAGTAATCCCCTCCCCCGCTCAAGTTATCCCCCCTACTCAGTAATCCCCCCCACTCAGTAATTCCCCCCACTCAGTAATCTCCCCCCACTCAGTAACCGCCCCCCAACTCAGTAATCCCCCCCCCACACTCAGTAACCTCCTCCCACTCAGTAATCCCCCCCCAGTCAGTAATCCACCCCCCCACTCAGTAACCACCCCACACTCAGTTATTCCCTCCACTCAGTAATCTCCCCCCAACTCAGTAATCCCCCCCACTCTCAGTAATCCCCCCCACTCAGTAATCTCCCTCCACACTCAGTAATCCCCCCACTCAGTAATCTCCCCACTACTCAGCAATCCCCCCCACACTCAGTAATCCCCCTCACTCAGTAATCTCCCCCCCACTCAGTTATCCCCCCACACTCAGTAATCCCTCCACACTCAGTAACCCCCCCCACTCAGTAATCCCCCCCATACTCAGTAATCTCCATCCCCCGACTCAGTAATCCCCCCCACTCAGTAATCTCCCCCCACTCAGTAATCCCTCCCACTCAGTAATCCCCCCCACTCAGTAATCGCCCCCACACACTCACTAATCCACCCCCCCCACTCAGTAATCCCCACCCACTCAGTAATCCCCCCCACTCAGTAATCCCCCCCACAATCAGTAATCTCCCCCCACACTCAGTAATCCCCTCACACTCAGTAATTCCCCCCCACTCAGTAATCCTCCCCACTCAGTAATCCTCCCCACTCAGTAATCCCCCCCACACTCAGTAATCCCCCCCCACTCAGTAATCCACCCCACTCAGTAACCTCCCCACACTCAGTAATCTCCCCACACTCAGTAATCTCCCCCCACTCATTAATCACCCCAATCAGTAATCTCCCCCACTCAGTAATCCCTCCCCACTCCCCCCCACTCAGTAATCCCTCCCCACTGAGTAATACCCCCCACTCAGTAATCTCCCCCCCACACTCAGTGACCTCCCCCCACTCAGTGACCTCCCCTCACTCATTAATCCCCCCCCATTCAGTAACCACCCCACACTCAGTTATCCCCCCCACACTCAGTAATCACCCCCCACACTCAGTAATCACCCCCCCAGTCAGTAATACCCCCCACTCAGTAATCTCCCCCACACTCAGTAATCTCCTCCCCACACAGTAATCCTCCCGACTCAGTAATCCCCCCACACTCAGTAATCCCCCCACTCAGTAATCTCCCCCCACTCAGTAATCTCCCCCCCACTCAGTAATCCCCCCCACACTCAGTAATGCCTCCACACTCAGTAATCCCCCCCACTCAGTAATCTCCCCCCCACTCAGTAATCCCTCCCCACGCTCAGTAATCCCCCACTCAGTAATCTCCCCCACACTCAGTAATCTCCCCCCCACTCAGTCATCCACCCCCACTCAGTAATCCCCCCCACTCAGTAATCCCCCCCACGCAGTAATTCCCCCCCACTCAGTAATCCCCCACACTCAGAAATCCCTCCACACTCAGTTAATCCCCGCCACTCAGTAATCTCCCTCCACACTCAGTAATTTCCTCACACTCAGTAACACACACCCCCACACTCAGTAATCTCCCCCACTCAGTAATCCCCCCCACTCAGTCATCCTCCCCACTCAGTAATCCCCCCCACTCAGTAATCTCCACCCCCCACTCAGTAATGCCTCCACACTCAGTAATCCCCCCCACTCAGTAATCTCCCCCACACTCAGTAATCTCCCCCCCACTCAGTAATCCCCCCACACTCAGTAATCCCTCCACACTCAGTAACCCCCCCCACTCAGTAATCCCCCCCATAATCAGTAATCTCCATCCCCCGACTCAGTAATCCCCGGCCACTCAGTAATCTCCCCCCACTCAGTAATCCCTCCCACTCAGTAATCCCTCCCACTCAGTAATCCCCCCCACTCAGTAATCCCCCCCACACTCACTAATCCACCCCCCCCACACAGTAATCCCCCCCCCACTCAGTAATCCCCCCCACTCAGTAACCCCCCCCCACTCAGTAATCCCCCCCACAATCAGTAATCTCCCCCCACACTCAGTAATCCCCTCACACTGAGTAATTCCCCCCCACTCAGTAATCCTCCCCAATCAGTAATCCTCCCCACTCAGTAATTCCCCCCCACACTCAGTAATCCCCCCCCCCCACTCAGTAATCCACCCCACTCAGTAACCTCCCCACACTCAGTAATCTCCCCACACTCAGTAATCTCCCCCCACTCATTAATCACCCCAATCAGTAATCCCCCCCACTCAGTAATCCCTCCCCACTCCCCCCCACTCAGTAATACCCCCCACTCAGTAATCTCCCCCCCACACTCAGTGACCTCCCCCCACTCAGTGACCTCCCCCCACTCATTAATCCCCCCCCATTCAGTAACCACCCCACACTCAGTTATCCCCCCCACACTCAGTAATCACCCTCCACACTCAGTAATCACCCCCCCAGTCAGTAATACCCCCCACTCAGTAATCTCCCCCCCACTCAGTAATCCCCCCCACTCAGTAATCCCCCCCACTCAGTAATCTCCCCCCCACTCAGTAATCTCCCCCCAGTCAGTAATCCCCCCCACTCAGTAATCTCCCCCCACACTCAATAATCCCCCCCACTCAGTAATCTCCCCCCACACTCAGTAATCCCCCCCACACTCAGTAATCCCCCCCACACTCAGTAATGCCTCCACACTCAGTAATCCCCCCCACTCAGTAATCTCCCCCCACTCAGTAATCCCCCCCACACTCAGTAATGCCTCCACACTCAGTAATCCCCCCACTCAGTAATCTCCCCCCCACTCAGTAATCCCTCCCCACGCTCAGTAATCCCCCACTCAGTAATCTCCCCCACACTCAGTAATCTCCCCCCCACTGAGTCATCCACCCCCACTCAGTAATCCCCCCCCCACTCAGTAATCCCCCCCACGCAGTAATCCCCCCACTCAGTAAGCATCCCCACACTCAGTAATCCCCCCCACTCAGTAATTCCCCCCCCCACTCAGTAATCCCCCACACTCAGAAATCCCTCCACACTCAGTTAATCCCCCCACTCAGTAATCTCCCTCCACACTCAGTAATTTCCCCACACTCAGTAACACACACCCCCACACTCAGTAATCTCCCCCACTCAGTAATCCCCCCCACTCAGTCATCCTCCCCACTCAGTAATCCCCCCACACTCAGTAATCTCCCCCCACTCATTAATCACCCCAATCAGTAATCCCCCCCACTCAGTAATCCCTCCCCACTCCCCCCCACTCAGTAATCCCTCCCCACTCAGTAATACACCCCACTCAGTAATCTCCCCCCCACACTCAGTGACCTCCCCCCACTCAGTGACCTCCCCCCACTCATTAATCCCCCCCCGTTCAGTAACCACCCCACACTCAGTTATCCCCCCCACACTCAGTAATCTCCTCCCCACACAGTAATCCTCCCCACTCAGTAATCTCCCCCCCACTCAGTAATCTCCCCCCAGTCAGTAATCCCCCCCACTCAGTAATCTCCCCCCACACTCAATAATCCCCCCCACTCAGTAATCTCCCCCCACACTCAATAATCCCCCCCACTCAGTAATCTCCCCCCACACTCAGTAATCCCCCCCACACTCAGTAATCCCCCCCACACTCAGTAATGCCTCCACACTCAGTAATCCCCCCCACTCAGTAATCTCCCCCCCACTCAGTAATCCCCCCCACACTCAGTAATGCCTCCACACTCAGTAATCCCCCCCACTCAGTAATCTCCCCCCCACTCAGTAATCCCTCCCCACGCTCAGTAATCCCCCACTCAGTAATCTCCCCCACACTCAGTAATCTCCCCCCCACTCAGTCATCCACCCCCACTCAGTAATCCCCCCCCACTCAGTAATCCCCCCCACGCAGTAATCCCCCCACTCAGTAATCCTCCCCACACTCAGTAATCACCCCACTCAGTAATTCCCCCCCCACTCAGTAATCCCCCACACTCAGAAATCCCTCCACACTCAGTTAATCCCCCCCACTCAGTAATCTCCCTCCACACTCAGTAATTTCCCCACACTCAGTAACACACACCCCCACACTCAGTAATCTCCCCCACTCAGTAATCCCCCCCACTCAGTCATCCTCCCCACTCAGTAATCCCCCCGCACTCAGTAATCTCCCCCCCACTCAGTAATCCCCCCACACTCAGTAATCCCCCCCACTAAGTCATCCTCCCCACTCAGTAATCCACCCCACTCAGTAATCCCCCAACACAGTAACCACCCCCGCCACACTCAGTAACCCCGCCACACTCAGTAATCCACCCCCACTTAGTAACCCACCCCACTCAGTAATCCCCCCCCACTCTGTAATCCCCCCCACTCAGTAATCTCCCCCCACACTCAGTAATCCCACCCCCCCAACTCAGTAATCCCCCCCCCACTCAGTAATCCCCCCCACGCAGTAATCCCCCCACTCAGTAAGCATCCCCACACTCAGTAATCCCCCCCACTCAGTAATTCCCCCCCCACTCAGTAATCCCCCACACTCAGTAATACCCCCCACACTCAGTAATCCCCCCCACACTCAGTAATCCTCCCCACTCAGGAATCTCCCCCCCAACTCAGTAATCCCCCCCCAATCAGTAATCCCCCCCACTCAGTAATCTCCCCCCCACTCAGTAATCTCCCCCCCAGTCAGTAATCCCCCCACTCAGTAATCTCCCCCCACACTCAGTAATCCCCCCCACTCAGTAATCTCCCCCCACACTCAGTAATCACTCCCACACTCAGTAATGCCTCCACACTCAGTAATCACCCCCACTCAGTAATCTCCCCCCACTCAGTAATCCCGCCCCACGCTCAGTAATCCCCCACTCAGCAATCTCGCCCACACTCAGTAATATCCCCCCCACTCAGTAATCCACCCCCACTCAGTAATCCCCCCCCACTCAGTAATCCCCCCCACGCAGTAATCCCCCCACTCAGTAATCCCCCCCACACTCAGTAACCCCCCCACTCAGTAATTCCCCCCCCCACTCAGTAATCCCCCACACTCAGTAATCCCTCCACACTCAGTTAACCCCCCCACTCAGTAATCTCCCCACCACTCAGGAATCCACCCTGCACTCAGTAATCCCCCCACACTCAGTAATTTCCCCCACACTCAGTAATCTCCCACCCCACTCAGTTAACCCCCCCCACTCAGTAATCTCGGCTCACTCAGTAATCCCCCCGCCCCACTCAGTAATCCCCCCACACTCAGTAATCCCCCCCCACTCAGTAATCACCCCCACTCAGTAATCCCCCCACGCAGTAATCCCCCCTACGCAGTAATCCCCCCCACTCAGTAATCCCCCCCACACTCAGTAATCCCCCCACTCAGTAATCTCCCCCACACTCAGTAATCTCCCCCCGACTCAGTAATCCCCCCCACTCAGTAATCCCCCCACTCAGTAATCCCTCCCACTCAGTAATCCCCCCCACTCAGTAATCCACCCCACTCAGTAATACCCCCCCACACACAGTAATCCCCCCACTCAGTAATCCCCCCCACACTCACTAATCCCACACCCCACTCAGTAATCCCTCCACTCAGTAATCCCCCCCACACGCAGTAATCCCCCCCCACTCAGTAATCCCCCCCACTCAGTAATCCCCCCCACAATCAGTAATCCCCCCCACTCAGTAATCCCCCCACACTCAGTAACCCACACCCCCACACTCAGTAATCTCCCCCCACTCAGTAATCCCCCCCACTCAGTAATCCTCCCCACTCAGTAATCCCCCCCACTCAGTAATCCACCCCACTCAGTAATTCCCCCCACACTCAGTAACCCGCCCACTCAGTTATCCCCCCCCACTCAGTAATCCCCCCCACACTCAGTAACATCCTCCCACTCAGTAATCCCCCCCCCCACTCAGTAACCCCGCCACACTCAGTAATCCACCTCCACTCAGTAATCCCCCCCACTCAGTAATCCCCCCCACTCAGTAATCCCCCCATTCAGTAATCCCCCCCACTCAGTAATCTCCCCCCACACTCAGTAATCCCACCCCCCCAACTCAGCAATCCCCCCCACTCAGTAATCCCCCCCACTCAGTAATCCCCCACACTCAGTAATCCCCCCCCATTCAGCAATCACCCCCACACTCAGTAACCACCCCCCACACTCATTAATCCCCCCTACACTCAGTAATCCCCCCACACTCAGTAATCCCCCCCACACTCAGTAATCCCCCCCACTCAGTAATCCCCCCTCACTCAGTAATCCCCCCTCACTCAGTAATCCCCCCACACTCAGTAATCCCCCCAACTCAGTCATCTCCCCCCACATTCAGTAATCCCCCCCCAGGCTCAGTAATCCCCCCCACACTCAGTAATCCCCCCCACTCAGTAATCCCCCACACTCAGTAATCCCCCTCTACACTCAGGAGCCTCCGCCCCCACTCAGTAATCCCTCCCACTCAGTAATCTCCCCCAACTCAGTAACCGCCCCCCCACTCAGTTATCCCCCCCACTCAGTAATCCCCTCCCCACTCATGTTATCCCCCCCACTCAGTAATCGCCCCCCCACTCAGTAATCTCCCCCGCACTCAGTAATCCCCCTCACTCAATAATACCCCCCACACTCAGTAATACCCCTCCACACTCAGTAATACCCCTCACTCAGTAATCCCCCCCACACTCAGTAATCCCCCTCACTCAGTAGTCCCCCCCACACTCAGTAATCCCCCCCACACTCAGTAATCCCCCCCTCTCAGTAATCCCCCCCACACTCAGTAATCCCCCCCACTCAGTAATCCCCCACACTCAGTAATCCCCCCCACTCAGTAATCCCGCCCACTCAGTAATACCCCCCACTCAGTAATCCCCCCACTCAGTAATCTCCCCCACACTCAGTAATCCCCCCCCACTCAGTAATCTCCCCCACACTCAGTAATCCCCCCCACTCAGTAATCCCCCCCACACAGTAATCCCCCCACTCAGTAATCTCCCCCACACTCAGTAATCCCCCCCAATCAGTAATCCCCCACACACTCAGTAATCCCCCCCATTCAGTAATCCCCCCATCACACTCAGTAATCCCCCCCACTCAATAATCCCCTCCACACTCAGTAATACCCCCCCACACTCAGTAATACACGCCCACACTCAGTAATCCCCCTCACTCAGTAATGCCCCCCACTCAGTAATCCCCCCCCACTCAGTAATCCCCCCCATTCAATAATGCCCCCCACACTCAGTAATCCCCCCACACTCAATAATACCCCCCACACTCAGTAATCCCCCCCACACTCAGTAATCCCCCCCCACTCAGTAATGCCACTCAATCAATAATCCCCCCCCCAACTCAGTAATCCCCCCCACTCAGTAATCCCCCCCCACTCAGTAATCCCCCCCACTCAGTAATCTCCCCCCACTCAGTAATCCCCCCTACTCAGTAATCCCCCCCACTCAGCAATCCCCCCCACTCAGTAATCCCCCCCCACACAGTAATCCCCCCCACTCAGTAATTCCCCCCACTCAGTAATCCCCCCACTCAGTAATCCCCCCACTCAGTAAGCCCCCAAACTCAGTAATCCCTCCACTCAGTAATCCCCCCCACTCAGTAATCCCCCCACTCAGTAATCCCTCCACTCAGTAATCACCCCCACACTCAGTAATCCCCCCCCACTCATTAATCCCCCCCACACTTAGTAATTCCCCACTCAGTAATCCCCCCCACTCAGTAATCCCACCACTCAGTAATCCCCCCCCGCTCATTAATGCCCCCCCACTCATTAATCCCCCCCCCACACTCAGTAATCCCCCACACTCAGTAACCCCCCCCCACTCAGTAATCCCCCCCACACTCAGTAATCCCCCCCACTCAGTAATCCCCCCACTCAGTAATCCCCCCCACTCAGTAACCACCTCCACACTCAGTAATCTCCCCCCACTCAGTAACCGCCCCCTCCCCACTCAGTAATCCCCCCCACTCAGTAATCCCCCACACTCAGTAATCCCCCCATTCAGTAATCAACCCCACACTCAGTAACCACCACCCACACGCATTAATCCCCCCCACACTCAGTAATACCCCCCACACTCAGTAATCCCCCCCACACTCAGTAATCCCCCCCACTCAGGAATCTCCCCCCCAACTCAGTAATCCCCCCCAATCAGTAATCCCCCCACTCAGTAATCTCCACCCCACTCAGTAATCTCCCCCCCAGTCAGTAATCCCCCCACTCAGTATTCTCCCCCCACACTCAGTAATCACTCCCACACTCAGTAATGCCTCCACACTCAGTAATCACCCCCACTCAGTAATCTCCCCCCACTCAGTAATCCCGCCCCACGCTCAGTAATCCCCCACTCAGCAATCTCGCCCACACTCAGTAATATCCCCCCCACTCAGTAATCCACCCCCACTCAGTAATCCCCCCCCACTCAGTAATCCCCCCCACGCAGTAATCCCCCCACTCAGTAATCCCCCCCACACTCAGTAACCCCCCCACTCAGTAATTCCCCCCCCACTCAGTAATCCCCCACACTCAGTAATCCCTCCACACTCAGTTAACCCCCCCACTCAGTAATCTCCCCACCACTCAGGAATCCACCCTGCACTCAGTAATTCCCCCCACACTCAGTAATTTCCCCCACACTCAGTAATCTCCCACCCCACTCAGTTAACCCCCCCCACTCAGTAATCTCGGCTCACTCAGTAATCCCCCCGCCCCACTCAGTAATCCCCCCACACTCAGTAATCCCCCCCCACTCAGTAATCACCCCCACTCAGTAATCCCCCCACGCAGTAATCCCCCCTACGCAGTAATCCCCCCCACTCAGTAATCCCCCCCACACTCAGTAATCCCCCCATTCAGTAATCTCCCCCACACTCAGTAATCTCCCCCCGACTCAGTAATCCCCCCCACTCAGTAATCCCCCCACTCAGTAATCCCTCCCACTCAGTAATCCCCCCCACTCAGTAATCCACCCCACTCAGTAATACCCCCCCACACACAGTAATCCCCCCACTCGGTAATCCCCCCCACACTCACTAATCCCACCCCCCCCACTCAGTAATCCCTCCACTCAGTAATCCCCCCCACACGCAGTAATCCCCCCCCCACTCAGTAGTCCCCCCCACTCAGTAATCCCCCCCACAATCAGTAATCTCCCCCCACACTCAGTAATCCCCCCCACTCAGTCATCCCCCCACTCAGTAATGCCCCCCACTCAGTAATCCTCCCCACTCAGTAATCCCCCCCACACTCAGTAATCCCCCCCACTCAGTAATCCCCCCACACTCAGTAACCCACACCCCCACACTCAGTAATCTCCCCCCACTCAGTAATCCCCCCCACTCAGTAATCCTCCCCACTCAGTAATCCCCCCGCACTCAGTAATCCCCCCCCCACTCTGTAATCCCCCCACACTCAGTAATCCAACCCACTAAGTCATCCCCCCCACTCAGTAATCCCCCCCACTCAGTAATCCACCCCACTCAGTAATTCCCCCCACACTCAGTAACCCGCCCACTCAGTTATCCCCCCCCCACTCAGTAATCCCCCCCACACTCAGTAACATCCTCCCACTCAGTAATCCCCCCCCCACTCAGTAATCCCCCACCACTCAGTAATCTCGCCCCATTCAGTAACCCCGCCACACTCAGTAATCCACCTCCACTCGGTAATCC
The DNA here is from genome assembly GCF_044704955.1 of Pristiophorus japonicus. Taxonomy (NCBI): domain Eukaryota; kingdom Metazoa; phylum Chordata; class Chondrichthyes; family Pristiophoridae; genus Pristiophorus; species Pristiophorus japonicus. The sequence goes on from NW_027251055.1 coordinate 33,284, forward strand.
CCCCCACTCAGTAATCCCCCCCACTCAGTAATCCCCCCATTCAGTAATCCCCCCCACTCAGTAATCTCCCCCCACACTCAGTAATCCCACCCCCCCAACTCAGTAATCCCCCCCACTCAGTAATCCCCCCCACTCAGTAATCCCCCACACTCAGTAATCCCCCCCCATTCAGTAATCACCCCCACACTCAGTAACCACCCCCCACACTCATTAATCCCCCCTACACTCAGTAATCCCCCCACACTCAGTAATCCCCCCCACACTCAGTAATCCCCCCCACTCAGTAATCCCCCCTCACTCAGTAATCCCCCCTCACTCAGTAATCCCCCCACTCTCAGTAATCCCCCCAACTCAGTCATCTCCCCCCACATTCAGTAATCCCCCCCCAGGCTCAGTAATCCCCCCCACACTCAGTAATCCCCCCCATTCAGTAATCCCCCACACTCAGTAATCCCCCTCTACACTCAGGAGCCTCCGCCCCCACTCAGTAATCCCTCCCACTCAGTAATCTCCCCCAACTCAGTAACCGCCCCCCCACTCAGTTATCCCCCCCACTCAGTAATCCCCTCCCCACTCATGTTATCCCCCCCACTCAGTAATCGCCCCCCCACTCAGTAATCCCCCCCGCACTCAGTAATCCCCCTCACTCAATAATACCCCCCACACTCAGTAATACCCCTCCACACTCAGTAATACCCCTCACTCAGTAATCCCCCCCACACTCAGTAATCCCCCTCACTCAGTAATCCCCCCCACACTCAGTAATCCCCCCCACACTCAGTAATCCCCCCCTCTCAGTAATCCCCCCCACACTCAGTAATCCCCCCCACTCAGTAATCCCCCACACTCAGTAATCCCCCCCACTCAGTAATCCCGCCCACTCAGTAATCCCCCCCACTCAGTAATCCCCCCACTCAGTAATCTCCCCCACACTCAGTAATCCCCCCCCACTCAGTAATCTCCCCCACACTCAGTAATCCCCCCCACTCAGTAATCCCCCCCACACAGTAATCCCCCCACTCAGTAATCTCCCCCACACTCAGTAATCCCCCCAATCAGTAATCCCCCACACACTCAGTAATCCCCCCCATTCAGTAATCCCCCCCTCACACTCAGTAATCCCCCCCACTCAATAATCCCCTCCACACTCAGTAATACCCCCCCACACTCAGTAATACACGCCCACACTCAGTAATCCCCCTCACTCAGTAATGCCCCCCACTCAGTAATCCCCCCCACTCAGTAATCCCCCCCCATTCAATAATGCCCCCCACACTCAGTAATCCCCCCACACTCAATAATACCCCCCACACTCAGTAATCCCCCCCACACTCAGTAATCCCCCCCCACTCAGTAATGCCACTCAATCAATAATCCCCCCCCCAACTCAGTAATCCCCCCCACTCAGTAATCCCCCCCCCACTCAGTAATCCCCCCCACTCAGTAATCTCCCCCCACTCAGTAATCCCCCCTACTCAGTAATCCCCCCCACTCAGTAATCCCCCCCACTCAGTAATCCCCCCCCACACAGTAATCCCCCCCACTCAGTAATTCCCCCCACTCAGTAATCCCCCCACTCAGTAATCCCCCCACTCAGTAAGCCCCCAAACTCAGTAATCCCTCCACTCAGTAATCCCCCCCACTCAGTAATCCCCCCACTCAGTAATCCCTCCACTCAGTAATCCCCCCCACACTCAGTAATCCCCCCCCACTCATTAATCCCCCCCACACTCAGTAATTCCCCCACTCAGTAATCCCCCCCACTCAGTAATCCCACCACTCAGTAATCCCCCCCCCCCCGCTCATTAATCCCCCCCCACTCATTAATCCCCCCCCCACACTCAGTAATCCCCCACACTCAGTAACCCCCCCCCACTCAGTAAACCCCCCACACTCAGTAATCCCCCCCACTCAGTAATCCCCCCACTCAGTAATCCCCCCCACTCAGTAACCACCTCCACACTCAGTAATTCCCCCAACTCAGTAATCCCCCCCACACTCAGTAATCTCCCCACACTCAGTAATCTCCCCCCACTCAGTAACCGCCCCCTCCCCACTCAGTTATCCCCCCCACTCAGTAATCCCCACCACTCAGTAATCCCACCCCACACAGTAATCCCCCCCCCACTCAGTAATTCCCCCCCACACAGTAATCCCCCCACTCAGTAATCCCCCCACTCAGTAATCCCCCCCACACTCAGTAATCCCTCCACTCAGTAATCCCCCCCGCTCAGTAATCCCCCCCACTCATTAATCCCTCCACTCAGTAATCCCCCCCACACTCAGTAATCCCCCCCCCCACTCATTAAACCCCCCACACTCAGTAATCCCCCCACTCAGTAATCCCCCCTACTCAGTAATCCCCCCACTCAGTAATCCCCCCCGCTCATTAATCCCCCCCACTCATTAATCCCCCCTACACTCAGTAATCCCCCCCACTGAGTAATCCCCCCCACTCAGTAATCCCCCCCACACTCAGTAACCCACCCCCCAGACTCAGTAATCCCCCCTACACTCAGTAATCCCCGCCACTGAGTAATCCCCCTCACTCAGTCATCACCCCCCACACTCAGTAACCCTCCCCCCCGACTCAGTAATCCCCCCCACACTCAGTAATCCCCCCCACTCAGTAATCCCCCACACTCAGTAATCCCCCTCTGCACTCAGTAACCTCCGCCCCCACTCAGTAATCCTCCCCACTCAGTAATCTCCCCCTACTCAGTAACCGCCCCCCCACTCAGTTATCCCCCCCACTCAGTAATCCCCCCCCACTCAGTAATCCCCCCCACTCAGTCATCCCCCCCCACTCAGTAATCCCCCCCACTCAGTAATCTCCCCCCACTCAGTAATCCCCCCTACTCAGTAATCCCCCCCACTCAGTAATCCCCCCACTCAGTAATCCCCCCAACACAGTAATCCCCCCCCGACTCAGTAATTCCCCCCCACTCAGTAATCCCCCCACTCATTAATCCCCCCACTCAGTAATCCCCCCACACTCAGTCATCCCTCCACTCAGTAATCCCCCCCACTCAGTAATCCCCCCCACTCAGTAATCCCTCCACTCAGTAATCCCCCCCACACTCAGTAATCCCCCCCACTCATTAATCCCCCCCACACTCAGTAATCCCCCCCACTCAGTAATCCCCCCACTCAGTAATCCCACCACTCAGTAATCCCCCCCGCTCATTAATCCCCCCCACTCATTAATCCCCCCCACACTCAGTAATCCCCCACACTCAGTAACCCCCCCCACTCAGTAATCCCCCCCACACTCAGTAATCCCCCCCACTCAGTAATCCCCCCACTCAGTAATCCCCCCCACTCAGTAACCACCTCCACACTCAGTAATCCCCCCAACTCAGTAATCCCCCCCCACTCAGTAATCTCCCCACACTCAGTAACCCCCCCCACTCAGTAATCCCCCCACACTCAGTAATCCCCCCCACTCAGTAATCCCCCCACTCAGTAATCCCCCCACTCAGTAATCCCCCCCACACTCAGTAATCCCCCCCACTCAGTAATCCCCACCACTCAGTAATCCCGCCCACACAGTAATCCCCCCCACACTCAGTAACTCCCCCCCACACAGTAATCCCCCCACTCAGTAATCCCCCACTCAGTAATCCCCCCCACACTCAGTAATTCCTCCACTCAGTAATCCCCCCCGCTCAGTAATCCCCCCCACTCATTAATCCCTCCACTCAGTAATCCCCCCCACACTCAGTAATCCCCCCCCACTCATTATACCCCCACACTCAGTAATCCCCCCCACTCAGTAATCCCCCCCACTCAGTAATCCCCCCACTCAGAAATCCCCCCCGCTCATTAATCCCCCCCACTCATTAATCCCCCCTACACTCAGTAATCCCCCCCACTGAGTAATCACCCCCCACTCAGTAATCCCCCCCACACTCAGTAATCCCCCCCCACTCAGTAATCCCCCACACTCAGTAATCCCCCTCTACACTCAGTAACCTCCGCCCCCACACTCAGTAATCCCCCCCCACTCAGTAATCTCCCGGACACAGTAATCCCCCCCACTCAGTAATCTCCCCCACACTCAGTAATCCCCCCCACTCAGTAATCCCCCACACACTCAGTAATCCCCCCCATTCAGTAATCCACCCCCACACTCAGTAATCCCCCCCACTCAATAATCCCCTCCACACTCAGTAATACCCCCCCACACTCAGTAATACACGCCCACACTCAGTAATCCCCCTCACTCAGTAATGCCCCCCACTCAGTAATCCCCCCACTCAGTAATCCCCCCCGCTCATTAACCCCCCCACTCATTAATCCCCCCCACACTCAGTAATCCCCCCCACTCAGTAATCCCCCCCCACTCAGTAATCTCTCCCCACTCATTAACCGCCCCCTCCCCACTCAGTTATTCCCCCACTCAGTAATCCCCTCCCCAGCTCAAGTTATCCCCCCTACTCAGTCATCCCCCCCACTCAGTAATTCCCCCCACTCAGTAACCTCCCCCCACTCAGTAACCGCCCCCCCCAACTCAGTAATCCCCCCCGCTCATTAATCCCCCCCACTCATTAATCCCCCCCACACTCAGTAATCCCCCCCACTCAGTAATCCCCCCCCACTCAGTAATGCCCCCCACTCAGTAATCCCCCCCACACTCAGTAATCCCCCCCACTCAGTAATCCACCCCCCCACTCAGTAATCCCCCCACTCAGTAACCACCTCCACACTCAGTAATCCCCCCCACTCAATAATCTCCCCCCACTCAGGAATCTCCCCACACTCAGTAATCTCCCCCCACTCAGTAACCGCCCCCTCCCCACTCAGTTATCCCCCCCACTCAGTAATCCCCTCCCCAGCTCAAGTTATCCCCCCTACTCAGTCACCCCCCCACTCAGTAATTCCCCCCACTCAGTAACCTCCCCCCACTCAGTAACCGCCCCCCCAACTCAGTAATCCCCCCCACTCAGTAATCCCCCACACACTCAGTAATCCCCCCCATTCAGTAATCCACCCCCACACTCAGTAATCCCCCCCACTCAATAATCCCCTCCACACTCAGTAATACCCCCCCACACTCAGTAATACACGCCCACACTCAGTAATCCCCCTCACTCAGTAATGCCCCCCACTCAGTAATCCCCCCACTCAGTAATCCCCCCCGCTCATTAACCCCCCCACTCATTAATCCCCCCCACACTCAGTAATCCCCCCCACTCAGTAATCCCCCCCCACTCAGTAATCTCTCCCCACTCATTAACCGCCCCCTCCCCACTCAGTTATTCCCCCACTCAGTAATCCCCTCCCCAGCTCAAGTTATCCCCCCTACTCAGTCATCCCCCCCACTCAGTAATTCCCCCCACTCAGTAACCTCCCCCCACTCAGTAACCGCCCCCCCCAACTCAGTAATCCCCCCCGCTCATTAATCCCCCCCACTCATTAATCCCCCCCACACTCAGTAATCCCCCCCACTCAGTAATCCCCCCCCACTCAGTAATGCCCCCCACTCAGTAATCCCCCCCACACTCAGTAATCCCCCCCACTCAGTAATCCACCCCCCCCACTCAGTAATCCCCCCACTCAGTAACCACCTCCACACTCAGTAATCCCCCCCACTCAATAATCTCCCCCCACTCAGGAATCTCCCCACACTCAGTAATCTCCCCCCACTCAGTAACCGCCGCCTCCCCACTCAGTTATCCCCCCCACTCAGTAATCCCCTCCCCAGCTCAAGTTATCCCCCCTACTCAGTCATCCCCCCCACTCAGTAATTCCCCCCACTCAGTAACCTCCCCCCACTCAGTAACCGCCCCCCCAACTCAGTAATCCCCCCCACACTCAGTAATCCCCCCCACTCAATAATGCCCTCCACACTCAGTAATCCCCCCCACACTCAATAATCCCCCCCACACTCAGTAATCCCCCCCACTCAGTAATCCTCCCCACTCAGTAATCCTCCCCACTCAGTAAACCCCCCCACACTCAGTAATCCCCCCCCACTCAGTAATCCACCCCACTCAGTAACCCCCCCACTCAGTAATCCCTCCCCACTCCCCCCCACTCAGTAATCCCTCCCCACTCAGTAATACCCCCCACTCAGTAATCTCCCCCCCACACTCAGTGACCTCCCCCCACTCAGTGACCTCCCTCCACTCAGTAATCCCCCCCCATTCAGTAACCACCCCACACTCAGTTATCCCCCCCACACTCAGTAATCACCCCCCACACTCAGTAACCTCCCTCCACTCAGTAATCTCCCCCACACTCAGTAATCTCCTACCCACACAGTAAACCTCCCCACTCAGTAATCCCCCCACACTCAGTAATCCCCCCACTCAGTAATATCCCCCCCACTCAGTAATCCCCCCCACTCAGTAATCCCCCCCACTCAGTAATCTCCCCCCCACTCAGTAATCTGCCCCCAGTCAGTAATCCCCCCCACTCAGTAATCTCCACCCACACTCAGTAATCCCCCCCACTCAGTAATCTCCCCCCACACTCAGTAATCCCCCCCACACTCAGTAATGCCTCCACACTCAGTAATCCCCCCCACTCAGTAATCTCCCCCCCACTCAGTAATCCTGCCCCACGCTCAGTAATCCCCCACTCAGTAATCTCCCCCACACTCAGTAATCTCCACCCCACTCAGTAATCCACCCCCACTCAGTAATCCCCCCCACTCATTAATCCCCCCCACGCAGTAATCCCCCAACTCAGTAATCCTCCCCACACTCAGTAATCCCCCCCACTCAGTAATTCCCCCCCCCCACTCAGTAATCCCCCACACTCAGAAATCCCTCCACACTCAGTTAATCCCTCCCACTCAGTAATCTCCCTCCACACTCAGTAATCCCCCCCACACTCAGTAATGCCTCCACACTCAGTAATCCCCCCCACTCAGTAATCTCCCCCCCACTCAGTAATCCTGCCCCACGCTCAGTAATCCCCCACTCAGTAATCTCCCCCACACTCAGTAATCTCCACCCCACTCAGTAATCCACCCCCACTCAGTAATCCCCCCCCACTCATTAATCCCCCCCACGCAGTAATCCCCCAACTCAGTAATCCTCCCCACACTCAGTAATCCCCCCCACTCAGTAATTCCCCCCCCCACTCAGTAATCCCCCACACTCAGAAATCCCTCCACACTCAGTTAATCCCTCCCACTCAGTAATCTCCCTCCACACTCAGTAATTTCCCCCACACTCAATAATCTCCCACCCCACTCAGTTACCACCCCCCCACTCAGTAATCTCGGCTCACTCAGTAATCCCCCCACTCAGTAATCCCCCCCCCACTCAGTAATCCACCCCCACTCAGTAATCACCCCCACTCAGTAATCCCCCCCACGCAGTAATCCCCCCTACGCAGTAATCCCCCCACTCAGTAATCCCCCCACACTCAGTAATCCCCCACTCAGTAATCTCCCCCACATTCAGTCATCTCCCCGCGACTCAGTAATCCCCCCCACTCAGTAATCCCCCCCACTCAGTAATCCCTCCCACTCAGTAATCCCCCCCACTCAGTAATCCACCCCACTCAGTAATATCCCGCCACTCAGTAATCCCTCCACTCAGTAATCCCCCTCACACTCAGTAATCCCCCCCACTCATTAATCCCCCCCACACTCAGTAATCCCCCCCACTCAGTAATATCCCCCACTCAGTAATCCACCCACTCAGTAATCCCCCCCGCTCATTAATCCCCCCCACTCATTAATCCCCCCCACACTCAGTAATCCCCCCCACTCAGTAATCCCCCCCCCCACTCAGTAATCCCCCCACTCAGTAACCACCTCCACACTCAGTAATCCCCCCCACTCAATAATCTCCCCCCACTCAGGAATCTCCCCCCACTCAGTAACCGCCCCCTCCCCACTCAGTTATTCCCCCACTCAGTAATCCCCTCCCCAGCTCAAGTTATCCCCCCTACTCAGTCATCCCCCCCACTCAGTAATTCCCCCCACTCAGTAACCTCCCCCCACTCAGTAACCGCCCCCCCCAACTCAGTAATCCCCCCCGCTCATTAATCCCCCCCACTCATTAATCCCCCCCACACTCAGTAATCTGCCCCCAGTCAGTAATCCCCCCCACTCAGTAATCTCCACCCACACTCAGTAATCCCCCGCACTCAGTAATTCCCCCCCCCCACTCAGTAAGCCCCCACACTCAGAAATCCCTCCACACTCAGTTAATCCCCCCCACTCAGTAATCTCCCTCCACACTCAGTAATTTCCCCCACACTCAATAATCTCCCACCCCACTCAGTTACCACCCCCCACTCAGTAATCTCGGCTCACTCAGTAATCCCCCCACTCAGTAATCCCCCCCCACTCAGTAATCCACCCCCACTCAGTAATCACCCCCACTCAGTAATCCCCCCCACGCAGTAATCCCCCCGACGCAGTAATCCCCCCACTCAGTAATCCCCCCACACTCAGTAATCCCCCCACTCAGTAATCTCCCCCACATTCAGTCATCTCCCCGCGACTCAGTAATCCCCCCCACTCAGTAATCCCCCCCACTCAGTAATCCCTCCCAATCAGTAATCCCCCCCACTCAGTAATCCACCCCACTCAGTAATATCCCGCCACACAGTAATCTCCCCCACTCAGTAATCCCCCCACACTCACTAATCCCCCCCCCACTCAGTAATCCCTCCACTCAGTAATCCCCCCCACACGCAGTAATCCCCCCCACTCAGTAATCCCCCCCACTCAGTAATCCCCCCCACAATCAGTAATCTCCCCCCACACTCAGTAATCCCCCCCACTCAGTCATCCCCCCCACTCAGTAATGCCCCCCCACTCAGTAATCCTCCCCACTCAGTAACCACCCCCACACTCAGTAATCACCCCCCACTCAGTAATCCCCCCACACTCAGTAACCCACACCCCCACACTCAGTCATCGCCCCCCACTCAGTAATCCCCCCCACTCAGTAATCCTCCCCACTCAGTAATCCACCCGCACTCAGTAATCCCCCCCCACTCTGTAATCCCCCCACACTCAGTAATCCCCCCAACTAAGTCATCCCCCCACACTCAGTAACCCGCCCACTCAGTTATACCCCCCCACTCAGTAATCTCCCCCCCACACTCAGTAACATCCTCCCACTCAGTAATCCCCCCCCACTCAGTAATCCCCCCCACTCAGTAATCTCGCCCCACTCAGTAACCCCGCCACACTCAGTAATCTACCCCCACTCAGTAACCCACCACACACTCAGTAATCCCCCCCACTCAGTAATCCCCCCATTCAGTAATCCCCCCCACTCAGTAATCTCCCCCCACACTCAGTAATCCCACCCCCCAACTCAGAAATCCCCCCACTCAGTAATCCCCCCCACTCAGTAATCCCCCACACTCAGTAATCCCCCCCATTCAGTAATCACCCCCACACCAGTAACCACCCCCCACACTCATTAATCACCCCACACTCAGTAATCCCCCCCACACTCAGTAATCCCCCCCACACTCAGTAATCCCCCCCACTCAGTAATCCCCCCCTCACTCAGTAATCCCCCCCACTCAGTTATCTCCCCTACTCAGTAATCCCCCCCCACTCAGTAATCCCCCCCACTCAGTCATCTCCCCCCACACTCAGTAATCCCCCCCAGACTCAGTAAACCCCCCCACACTCAGTAATCCCCCCAACTCAGTAATCCCCCACACTCAGTAATCCCCCTCTATACTCAGTAACCTCCGCCCCCACTCAGTAATCCCCCCACTCAGTAATCTCCCCCCACTCAGTAACCGCCCCCCCATTCAGTTATTCCCCCCACTCAGTAATCCCCTCCCCACTCATGTTATCCCCCCTACTCAGTAATCGCCCCCCCCCACTCAGTAATCCCCCCCCCACTCAGTAATCCCCCTCACTCAATAATCCCCCCCACACACAGTAATACCCCCCCACACTCAGTAATAACCCTCACTCCGTAATCTCCCCCCAACTCAGTAATCTCGCCCCACTCAGTAACCCCGCCACACTCAGTAATCTACCCCCACTCAGTATCCCACCCCACACTCAGTAATCCACCCCCACTCAGTAATCCCCCCCACTCAGTAATCCCCCCCACTCAGTAATCCACCCCCACTCAGTAATCCCCCCCACTCAGTAATCCCCCCCACTCAGTAATCCCCCCAGTCAGTAATCCCCCACACTCAGTAATCCCCCCCATTCAGTCATCAACCCCACACTGAGTAACCACCCCCCACACTCATTAATCCCCCCACACTCAGTAATCCCCCCATACTTTGTAATCCCCCCCCCACGCTCAGTAATCCCCCCCACTCAGTAATCCCCCCCCTCACTCAGTAATCCCCCCCACTCAGTTATCTCCCCCACTCAGTAATCTCCCCCCCACTCAGTAATCCCCCCCACTCAGTAATCTCCCCCCACACTCAGTAATCCCCCCAGACTCAGTAATCCCCCCCACACTCAGTAATTCCCCCCACTCAGTAATCCCCCACACTCAGTAATCCCCCTCTACACTCAGTAACCTCCGCACCCACTCAGTAATCCCCCCACTCAGTAATCCCCCCCCCACACAATAATCCCCCCCCACTCAGTAATCTCCCCCACACTCAGTAATCCCCCCCCACTCAGTAATCCCCCACACACTCCGTAATCCCCCCCATTCAGTAATCCCCCCCACACTCAGTAATCCCCCCCACTCAATAATCCCCCCCACACTCAGTAATACCCCCCCACACTCAGTAATACACGCCCACACTCAGTAATCCCCCTCACTCAGTAATGCCCCCCACTCAGTAATCCCCCCCACTCAGTAATCCCCCCCACTCAATAATGCCCCCCACGCTCAGTAATCCCCCCCACACTCAATAATCCCCCCCACACTCAGTAATCCCCCCCACACTCAGTAATCCCCCTCACTCAATAATCCCCCCCACACACAGTAATACCCCCCCACACTCAGTAATAACCCTCACTCCGGAATCTCCCCCCAACTCAGTAATCTCGCCCCACTCAGTAACCCCGCCACACTCAGTAATCTACCCCCACTCAGTAACCCACCCCACACTCAGTAATCCACCCCCACTCAGTAATCCCCCCCACTCAGTAATCCCCCCCACTCAGTAATCCACCCCCACTCAGTAATCCCCCCCCACTCAGTAATCCCCCCCACTCAGTAATCCCTCCACTCAGTAATCCCCCACACTCAGTAATCCCCCCCATTCAGTCATCAACCCCACACTGAGTAACCACCCCCCACACTCATTAATCCCTCCCACACTCAGTAATCCCCCCCACACTTTGTAATCCCCCCCACACTCAGTAATCCCCCCCACTCAGTAATCCCCCCCTCACTCAGTAATCCCCCCCACTCAGTAATCTCCCCCCACACTCAGTAATCCCCCCCCAGACTCAGTAATCCCCCCCACACTCAGTAATCCCCCCCACTCAGTAATCCCCCACACTCAGTAATCCCCCTCTACACTCAGTAACCTCCGCACCCACTCAGTAATCCCCCCACTCAGTAATCCCCCCCCCACACAATAATCCCCCCCCCACTCAGTAATCTCCCCCACACTCAGTAATCCCCCCCCACTCAGTAATCCCCCACACACTCCGTAATCCCCCCATTCGGTAATCCCCCCCCACACTCAGTAATCCCCCCCACTCAATAATTCCCCCCACACTCAGTAATACCCCCCCACACTCAGTAATACACGCCCACACTCAGTAATCCCCCTCACTCAGTAATGCCCCCCACTCAGTAATCCCCCCCACTCAGTAATCCCGCCCCCACTCAATAATGCCCCCCACGCTCAGTAATCCCCCCCACACTCAATAATCCCCCCCACACTCAGTAATCCCCCCCACACTCAGTAATCCCCCCCACTCAGTAATCCCCCTCACTCAGTAATCTTCCCCCGACTCAGTAATCCCCCCACACTCAGTAATCCCTCCACACTCAGTAACCCCCCCCACTCAATAATCCCCCCCACACTCAGTAATACCCCCCCACACTCAGTAATACCCCCCCACACTCAGTAATACACGCCCACACTCAGTAATCCCCCTCACTCAGTAATGCCCCCCACTCAGTAATCCCCCCACTCAGTAAGCCCCCCCCACTCAATAATGCCCCCCACACTCAGTAATCCCCCCCACACTCAATAATCCCCCCCACATTCAGTAATCCCCCCCACACTCACTAATCCCCCCCACTCAGTAATGCCACTCAATCAATAATCCCTCCCCCACTCAGTAATCCCCCCCACTCAGTAATCCCCCCCCACTCAGTAATCCCCCCCACTCAGTAATTTCCCCCCACTCAGTAATACCCCCCTACTCAGTAATCCCTCCCACCCAGTAATCCCCCCACTCAGTAATCCACCCCACTCAGTAATACCCCCCCACACACAGTAATCCCCCCCACTCAGTAATCCGCCCCACACTCACTAATCCCCCCCACTCAGTAATCCCTCCACTCAGTAATCCCCCCCACACGCAGTAATCCCTCCCACTCAGTAATCCCCTCCACTCAGTAATATCCCCCACAATCAGTAATCTCCCCCCACTCTCAGTAATCCCACCCACTCAGTCATCCCCCCCACTCAGTAATGCCCCCCCACTCAGTAATCCTCCCCACTCAGTAATCCCCCCCACACTCAGTAATCTACCCCCAATCAGTAATCCCCCCACACTCAGTAACACACACCCCCACACTCAGTAATCTCCCCCACTCAGTCATCCCCCCACTCAGTAGTCCCCCCCCACTCAGTAATCCTCCCCACTCAGTAATCCCCCCCACACTCAGTAATCCCCCCCACTCAGTAATCTCCCCGCACCCCCACACTCAGTAATCTCCCCCACTCAGTAATCCCCCCCACTCAGTAATCCTCCCCACTCAGTAATCCCCCCACACTCAGTAATCTCCCCCCCACTCAGTAATCCCCCCACACTCAGTAATCCCCCCCACTAAGTCATCCCCCCCACTCAGTAATCCACCCCACTCAGTAATCCCCCAACACAGTAACCACCCCCCCCACACCCAGTAACCCCGCCACACTCAGTAATCCAGCCCACTCAGTAATCCCCTCCCACACTCAGTAATCCCCCCCACTCAGTAATCCTCCCCACTCAGTAATTCCCCCCACACTCAGTAACCCCCCCACTCAGTTATCCCCCCCACTCAGTAATCCCCCCCACACTCAGTAACATCCTCCCACTCAGTAATCCCCCCGCCACTCAGTAATCCCCCCCCAACTCAGTAATCTCGCCCCACTCAGTAACCCCGCCACACTCAGAAATCTACCCCCACTTAGTAACCCACCCCACACTCAGTAATCCACCCCCACTCATTAATCCCCCCCACTCAGTAATCCCCCCCCACTCTGTAATCCCCCCCACTCAGTAATCTCCCCCACACTCAGTAATCCCACCCCCCCAACTCAGTAATCCCCCCCACTCAGTAATCCCCCAGTCAGTAATCCCCCACACTCAGTAATCCCCACCATTCAGTAATCAACCCCACACTCAGTAACCACCCCCCACACTCATTAATCCCCCCCCTCACTCAGTAATCCCCCCCACACTTTGTAATCCCCCCCCCTCACTCAGTAATCCCCCCCCACTCAGTTATCTCCCCCACTCAGTAATCTCCCCCCCACTCAGTAATCCCCTCCACTCAGTAATCTCCCCCCACACTCAGTAATCCCCCCCAGACTCAGTAATCCCCCCCACACTCAGTAATCCCCCCCACTCAGTAATCCCCCACACTCAGTAATCCCCCTCTACACTCAGTAACCTCCGCACCCACTCAGTAATCCCCCCACTCAGTAATCCACCCCCACACAATAATCCCCCCCCCACTCAGTAATCTCCCCCACACTCAGTAATCCCCCCCATTCAGTCATCCCCCCCACACTCAGTAATCCCCCCCACTCAATAATCCCCCCCACACTCAGTAATACCCCCCCACACTCAGTAATACACGCCCACACTCAGTAATCCCCCTCACTCAGTAATGCCCCCCACTCAGTAATCCCCCCCACTCAGTAATCCCCCCCCACTCAATAATGCCCCCCACACTCAGTAACCCCACACACAATAATCTCCCCCACACTCAGTAATCCCCCCCACACTCAGTCATCCCCCCCACTCAGTAATCCCACTCAATCAATAATCCCCCCCATTTAGTAATCCCCCCCACTCAGTAATCCACCCTCACTCAGTAATCCCCCCCACTCAGTAATCTCCCCCACTCAGCAATCCCCCCCTACTCAGTAATCCCCCCACTCAGTAATCCCCCCCACTGAGTAATCCCCCCCACACAGTAATCCCCCCCCACTCAGTAATTCCCCCCACTCAGTAATCCCCCCACTCTGTAATCCCCCCCACACTCAGTAATCCCCCCACTCATTAATCCCCCCCACAATCGGTAATCCCCCCCACTCAGTAATCCCCCCCACTGAGTAATCCCCCCCACACAGTAATCCCCCCCCCTCAGTAATTCCCCCCCACTCAGTAATCCCCCCACTCTGTAATCCCCCCCACACTCATTAATCCCTCCACTCAGTAATCCCCCCCACACAGTAATCCCCCCCCCACTCTGTAATCCCCCCCCACTAAGTAATGCCCCCCCCACTCAGTAATCCCCCCACACTCAGTAATCCCCCCACTCAGTAATCCCCCCCCACTCAGTAATCCCCCCACACTCAGTAATCTCCCCCAACTCAGTAACCGCCCCCTCCCCACTCAGTTATCCCCCCCACTCAGTAATCCCCTCCCCCGCTCATGTTATCCCCCCTACTCAGTAATCCCCCCCACTCAGTAATCACCCACACTCAGTAATCCCTCCCACTCAGTAATCCCCCCCACTCAGTAATCCCCCCCACACACTCACTAATCCCCCCCCACTCAGTAATCCCCCCCCACTCAGTAATCCCCCCCCACTCAGTAATCCCCCCCACTCAGTAATCCCCCCCACAATCAGTATTCTCCCCCCACACTCAGTAATCCCCCCACACTCAGTAATTCCCCCCCACTCAGTAATCCTCCCCACTCAGTAATCTTCCCCACTCAGTAATCCCCCCCACACTCAGTAATCCCCCCCCACTCAGTAATCCACCCCACTCAGTAACCCCCCCCACACTCAGTAATCTCCCCACACTCCGTAATCTCCCCCCACTCATTAATCACCCCAATCAGTAATCCCCCCCCACTCAGTAATCCCTCCCCACTCAACCCAACTCAGTAATACCTCCCCACTCAGTAATACCCCCCACTCAGTACTCTCCCCCCACACTCAGTGACCTGCCCCCACTCAGTGACCTCACCCCACTCAGTAATCCCCCCCATTCAGTAACCATCCCACACTCAGTTATCCCCCCCACACTTAGTAATCACCCCCCACACGCAGTAACCTCCCTCCATTCAGTAATCTCCCCCACACCCAGTAACCCCGCCACACTCAGTAATCCAGCCCACTCAGTAATCCCCTCCCACACTCAGTAATCCCCCCCACTCAGTAATCCTCCCCACTCAGTAATTCCCCCCACACTCAGTAACCCCCCCACTCAGTTATCCCCCCCACTCAGTAATCCCCCCCACACTCAGTAACATCCTCCCACTCAGTAATCCCCCCGCCACTCAGTAATCCCCCCCCAACTCAGTAATCTCGCCCCACTCAGTAACCCCGCCACACTCAGAAATCTACCCCCACTCAGTAACCCACCCCACACTCAGTAATCCACCCCCACTCATTAATCCCCCCCACTCAGTAATCCCCCCCACTCTGTAATCCCCCCACTCAGTAATCTCCCCCCACACTCAGTAATCCCACCCCCCCAACTCAGTAATCCCCCCCACTCAGTAATCCCCCAGTCAGTAATCCCCCAAACTCAGTAATCCCCACCATTCAGTAATCAACCCCACACTCAGTAACCACCCCCCACACTCATTAATCCCCACCACACTCAGTAATCCCCCCCACACTTTGTAATCCCCCCCCCTCACTCAGTAATCCCCCCCCCCACTCAGTTATCTCCCCCACTCAGTAATCTCCCCCCCACTCAGTAATCCCCTCCACTCAGTAATCTCCCCCCACACTCAGTAATCCCCCCCAGACTCAGTAATCCCCCCCACACTCAGTAATCCCCCCCACTCAGTAATCCCCCACACTCAGTAATCCCCCTCTACACTCAGTAACCTCCGCACCCACTCAGTAATCCCCCCACTCAGTAATCCACCCCCACACAATAATCCCCCCCCCACTCAGTAATCTCCCCCACACTCAGTAATCCCCCCCACTCAGTAATCCCCCACACACTCAGTAATCCCCCCCATTCAGTCATCCCCCCAACACTCAGTAATCCCCCCCACTCAATAATCCCCCCCACACTCAGTAATACCCCCCCACACTCAGTAATACACGCCCACACTCAGTAATCCCCCTCACTCAGTAATGCCCCCCATTCAGTAATCCCCCCCACTCAGTAATCCCCCCCCACTCAATAATGCCCCCCACACTCAGTAATCCCCCCCACACTCAATAATCTCCCCCACACTCAGTAATCCCCCCCACACTCAGTCATCCCCCCCACTCAGTAATCCCACTCAATCAATAATCCCCCCCATTTAGTAATCCCCCCCACTCAGTAATCCACCCTCACTCAGTAATCCCCCCCACTCAGTAATCTCCCCCACTCAGCAATCCCCCCTACTCAGTAATCCCCCCACTCAGTAATCCCCCCCACTGAGTAATCCCCCCCACACAGTAATCCCCCCCCACTCAGTAATTCCCCCCACTCAGTAATCCCCCCACTCTGTAATCCCCCCACACTCATTAATCCCTCCACTCAGTAATCCCCCTCACACTCAGTAATCCCCCCACTCATTAATCCCCCCCACAATCGGTAATCCCCCCCACTCAGTAATCCCCCCCACTGAGTAATCCCCCCCACACAGTAATCCCCCCCCACTCAGTAATTCCCCCCCACTCAGTAATCCCCCCACTCTGTAATCCCCCCCACACTCATTAATCCCTCCACTCAGTAATCCCCCCCACACAGTAACCCCCCCCCCCACTCTGTAATCCCCCCCCACTCAGTAATGCCCCCCCCACTCAGTAATCCCCCCCACACTCAGTAATCCCCCCCACTCAGTAATCCCCCCCCACTCAGTAATCCCCCCACACTCAGTAATCTCCCCCAACTCAGTAACCGCCCCCTCCCCACTCAGTTATCCCCCCCACTCAGTAATCCCCTCCCCCGCTCATGTTATCCCCCCTACTCAGTAATCCCCCCCACTCAGTAATCACCCACACTCAGTAATCCCCCCCACTCAGTAATCCCCCCCACACACTCACTAATCCCCCTCCACTCAGTAATCCCCCCCCACTCAGTAATCCCCCCCCACTCAGTAATCCCCCCCACTCAGTAATCCCCCCCACAATCAGTATTCTCCCCCCACACTCAGTAATCCCCCCACACTCAGTAATTCCCCCCCACTCAGTAATCCTCCCCACTCAGTAATCTTCCCCACTCAGTAATCCCCCCCACACTCAGTAATCCCCCCCCACTCAGTAATCTCCCCACACTCAGTAATCTCCCCCCACTCATTAATCACCCCAATCAGTAATCCCCCCCACTCAGTAATCCCTCCCCACTCAACCCAACTCAGTAATACCTCCCCACTCAGTAATACCCCCCACTCAGTAATCTCCCCCCACACTCAGTGACCTGCCCCCACTCAGTGACCTCACCCCACTCAGTAATCCCCCCCATTCAGTAACCATCCCACACTCAGTTATCCCCCCCACACTTAGTAATCACCCCCCACACGCAGTAACCTCCCTCCACTCAGTAATCTCCCCCACACTCAGTAATCTCCTCCCCACTCAGTAATCCTCCCCACTCAGTAATCCCCCACACTCAGTAATCCCCCCCACTCAGTAATCTCCCCCCTCCACTCAGTAATCTCCCCCACACTCAGTAATCTCCTCCCCACTCAGTAATCCTCCCCACTCAGTAATCCCCCCCACTCAGTAATCCCCCCCACACACTCATTAATCCCCCCCCCACTCAGTAATCCCCCCACACTCAGTAATCCCCCCCCCACTCAGTAATCCCCCCCACTCAGTAATCCCCCCCACAATCAGTAATCTCCCCCCACACTCAGTAATCCCCCCACACTCAGTAATTCCCCCCCACTCAGTAATCCTCCCCACTCAATAATCCCCCCCACACTCAGTAATACCCCCCCACACTCAGTAATACACGCCCACACTCAGTAATCCCCCTCACTCAGTAATGCCCCCCACTAAGTAATCCCCCCCACTCAGTAATCCCCCCCCACTCAATAATGCCCCCCACACTCAGTAATCCCCCCCACACTCAATAATCTCCCCCACACTCAGTAATCCCCCCCACACTCAGTCATCCCCCCCACTCAGTAATCCCACTCAATCAGTAATCTCCCCCACTCAGCAATCCCCCCCTACTCAGTAATCCCCCCCACTCAGTAATCCCCCCCACTAAGTAAGCCCCCCCACACAGTAATCCCCCCCCACTCAGTAATTCCCCCCACTCAGTAATCCCCCCACTCTGTAATCCCCCCCACACTCATTAATCCCTCCACTCAGTAATCCCCCTCACACTCAGTAATCCCCCCACTCATTATTCCCCCCCACAATCGGTAATCCCCCCCACTCAGTAATCCCCCCCACTGAGTAATCCCCCCCACACAGTAATCCCCCCCCCACTCAGTAATTCCCCCCCACTCAGTAATCCCCCCACTCTGTAATCCCCCCCACACTCATTAATCCCTCCACTCAGTAATCCCCCCCACACAGTAATCCCCCCCCACTCTGTAATCCCCCCCCACTCAGTAATGCCCCCCCCACTCAGTAATCCCCCCCACACTCAGTAATCCCCCCCACTCAGTAATCCCCCCCCACTCAGTAATCCCCCCACACTCAGTAATCTCCCCCAACTCAGTAACCGCCCCCTCCCCACTCAGTTATCCCCCCCACTCAGTAATCCCCTCCCCCGCTCATGTTATCCCCCCTACTCAGTAATCCCCCCCACTCAGTAATCACCCATACTCAGTAATCCCTCCCACTCAGTAATCCCCCCCACTCAGTAATCCCCCCCACACACTCACTAATCCCCCCCCACTCAGTAATCCCCCCCCACTCAGTAATCCCCCCCCACTCAGTAATCCCCCCCACTCAGTAATCCCCCCCACAATCAGTATTCTCCCCCCACACTCAGTAATCCCCCCACACTCAGTAATTCCCCCCCACTCAGTAATCCCCCCCACTCAGTAATCTTCCCCACTCAGTAATCTCCCCACACTCAGTAATCTCCCCCCACTCATTAATCACCCCAATCAGTAATCTCCCCCCACTCAGTAATCCCTCCCCACTCAACCCAACTCAGTAATACCTCCCCACTCAGTAATACCCCCCACTCAGTAATCTCCCCCCACACTCAGTGACCTGCCCCCACTCAGTGACCTCACCCCACTCAGTAATCCCCCCCATTCAGTAACCATCCCACACTCAGTTATCCCCCCCACACTTAGTAATCACCCCCCACACGCAGTAACCTCCCTCCACTCAGTAATCTCCCCCACACTCAGTAATCTCCTCCCCACTCAGTAATCCTCCCCACTCAGTAATCCCCCCACACTCAGTAATCCCCCCCACTCAGTAATCTCCCCCCTCCACTCAGTAATCTCCCCCACACTCAGTAATCTCCTCCCCACTCAGTAATCCTCCCCACTCAGTAATCCCCCCACTCAGTAATCCCCCCCACACACTCACTAATCCCCCCCCCACTCAGTAATCCCCCCACACTCAGTAATCCCCCCCCCACTCAGTAATCCCCCCCACTCAGTAATCCCCCCCACAATCAGTAATCTCCCCCCACACTCAGTAATCCCCCCACACTCAGTAATTCCCCCCCACTCAGTAATCCTCCCCACTCAGTAATCCACCCCACTCAGTAACCCGCCCCCAACACTCAGTAATCTCCCCACACTCAGTAATCTCCCCCCACTCATTAATCACCCCAATCAGTAATCCCCCCCCCACTCAGTAATCCCTCCCCACTCCCCCCACTCAGTAATACCTCCCCACTCAGTAATACCCCCCACTCAGTAATCTCCCCCCACACTCAGTGACCTGCCCCCACTCAGTGACCTCCCCCCACTCAGTAATCCCCCCCCATTCAGTAACCACCCCACACTCAGTTATCCCCCCCACACTCAGTAATCACCCCCCACACTCAGTAACCTCCCTCCACTCAGTAATCTCCCCCACACTCAGTAATCTCCTCCCCACTCAGTAATCCTCCCCACTCAGTAATCCCCCCACACTCAGTAATCCCCCCACTCAGGAATCTCCCCCCCAACTCAGTAATCCCCCCCCCAATCAGTAATCCCCCCCACTCAGTAATCTCCCCCCCACTCAGTAATCTCCCCCCCCCAGTCAGTAATCCCCCCACTCAGTAATCTCCCCCCACACTCAGTAATCACCCCCACTCAGTAATCTCCCCCCACACTCAGTAATCACTCCCACACTCAGTAATGCCTCCACACTCAGTAATCCACCCCCACTCAGTAATCTCCCCCCCACTCAATCCCGCCCCACGCTCAGTAATCCCCCACTCAGCAATCTCGCCCACACTCAGTAATATCCCCCCCACTCAGTAATCCACCCCCACTCAGTAATCCCCCCCCACTCAGTAATCCCCCCCACGCAGTAATCCCCCCACTCAGTAATCCCCCCCACACTCAGTAACCCCCCACTCAGTAATTCCCCCCCAACTCAGTAATCCCCCACACTCAGTAATCCCTCCACACTCAGTTAACCCCCCACTCAGTAATCTCCCCACCACTCAGGAATCCACCCTGCACTCAGTAATCCCCCCACACTCAGTAATTTCCCCCACACTCAGTAATCTCCCACCCCACTCAGTTAACCCCCCCACTCAGTAATCTCGGCTCACTCAGTAATCCCCCCGCCCCACTCAGTAATCCCCCCACACTCAGTAATCCCCCCCCACTCAGTAATCACCCCCACTCAGTAATCCCCCCACGCAGTAATCCCCCCTACGCAGTAATCCCCCCCACTCAGTAATCCCCCCACACTCAGTAATCCCCCCACGCAGTAATCTCCCCCACACTCAGTAATCTCCCCCCGACTCAGTAATCCCCCCCACTCAGTAATCCCCCCCACTCAGTAATCCCTCCCACTCAGTAATCTCCCCCTCCACTCAGTAATCTCCCCCACACTCAGTAATCTCCTCCCCACTCAGTAATCCTCCCCACTCAGTAATCCCCCCCACTCAGTAATCCCCCCCACACACTCACTAATCCCCCCCCCACTCAGTAATCCCCCCACACTCAGTAATCCCCCCCCCACTCAGTAATCCCCCCCACTCAGTAATCCCCCCCACAATCAGTAATCTCCCCCCACACTCAGTAATCCCCCCACACTCAGTAATTCCCCCCCACTCAGTAATCCTCCCCACTCAGTAATCCTCCCCACTCAGTAATCGCGCCACACTCAGTAATCCCCCCGCACTCAGTAATCCACCCCACTTAGTAACCCGCCCCCAACACTCAGTAATCTCCCCACCACTCAGTAATCTCCCCCCACTCATTAATCACCCCAATCAGTAATCCCCCCCCACTCAGTAATCCCTCCCCACTCCCCCCACTCAGTAATACCTCCCCACTCAGTAATACCCCCCACTCAGTAATCTCCCCCCCACACTCAGTGACCTGCCCCCACTCAGTGACCTCCCCCCACTCAGTAATCCCCCCCCATTCAGTAACCACCCCACACTCAGTTATCCCCCCACACTCAGTAATCACCCCCCACACTCAGTAACCTCCCTCCACTCAGTAATCTCCCCCACACTCAGTAATCTCCTCCCCACTCAGTAATCCTCCCCACTCAGTAATCCCCCCACACTCAGTAATCCCCCCACTCAGGAATCTCCCCCCCAACTCAGTAATCCCCCCCCAATCAGTAATCCCCCCCACTCAGTAATCTCCCCCCCACTCAGTAATCTCCCCCCAGTCAGTAATCCCCCCACTCAGTAATCTCCCCCCACACTCAGTAATCACCCCCACTCAGTAATCTCCCCCACACTCAGTAATCACTCCCACACTCAGTAATGCCTCCACACTCAGTAATCATCCCCACTCAGTAATCTCCCCCAATCAGTAATCCGCCCCACGCTCAGTAATCCCCCACTCAGCAATCTCGCCCACACTCAGTAATATCCCCCCCACTCAGTAATCCACCCCACTCAGTATCCCCCCCACTCAGTAATCCCCCCCACGCAGTAATCCCCCACTCAGTAATCCCCCCCACACTCAGTAACCCCCCACTCAGTAATTCCCCCCCCACTCAGTAATCCCCCACACTCAGTAATCCCTCCACACTCAGTTAACTCCCCCCACTCAGTAATCTCCCACCACTTCAGGAATCCACCCTGCACTCAGTAATCCCCCCACACTCAGTAATTTCCCCCACACTCAGTAATCTCCCACCCCCACTCAGTTAACCCCCCCCACTCAGTAATCTCGGCTCACTCAGTAATCCCCCCGCCCCACTCAGTAATCCCCCCACAAATCCCCCCACACTCAGTAATCCCCCCCCACTCAGTAATCACCCCCACTCAGTAATCCCCCCACGCAGTAATCCCCCCTACGCAGTAATCCCCCCCACTCAGTAATACCCCCCCACACACAGTAATCCCCCCACTCAGTAATCCCCCCACACTCACTAATCCCACCCCCCCACTCAGTAATCCCTCCACTCAGTAAACCCCCCCACACGCAATAATCCCCCCCCACTCAATAATCCCCCCCACTCAGTAATCCCCCCCACAATCAGTAATCTCCCCCCACACTCAGTAATCCCCCCCACTCAGTCATCCATCCACTCAGTAATGCCCCCCCACTCAGTAATCCTCCCCCACTCAGTAATCCCCCCCACACTCAGTAATCCCCCCCACTCAGTAATCCCCCCACACTCAGTAACCCACACCCCCACACTCAGTAATCTCCCCCCACTCAGTAATCCCCCCCACTCAGTAATCCTCCCCACTCAGTAATCTCCCCCGCTCATTAATCCCCCCCACTCATTAATCCCCCCCACACTCAGTAATCCCCCACACTCAGTAACCCCCCCCACTCAGTAATCCACCCCACTCAGTTATTCCCCCCACACTCAGTAACCCGCCCACTCAGTTATCACCCCCCACTCAGTAATCCCCCCCACACTCAGTAACATCCTCCCACTCAGTAATCCCCCCCCCACTCAGTAATCCCCCACCACTCAGTAATCTCGCCCCATTCAGTAAACCCGCCACACTCAGTAATCCACCTCCACTCAGTAATCCCCCCCACTCAGTTATCCCCCCCACTCAGTAATCCCCCCATTCAGTAATCCCCCCCACTCAGTAATCTCCCCCCACACTCAGTAATCCCACCCCCCCAACTCAGTAATCCCCCCCACTCAGTAATCCCCCCCACTCAGTAATCCCCCCCAGGCTCAGTCATCCCCCCCCACACTCAGTAATCCCCCCCACTCAGTAATCCCCCACACTCAGTAATCCCCCTCTACACTCAGTAACCTCCGCCCCCACTCAGTAATCCCTCCCACTCAGTAATCTCCCCCAACTCAGTAACCGCCCCCCCACTCAGTTATCCCCCCCACTCAGTAATCCCCTCCCCACTCATGTTATCCCCCCCACTCAGTAATCGCCCCCCCACTCAGTAATCCCCCCCGCACTCAGTAATTCCCCTCACTCAATAATACCCCCCACACTCAGTAATACCCCTCCACACTCAGTAATACCCCTCACTCAGTAATCCCCCCCACACTCAGTAATCCCCCTCACTCAGTAATCCCCCCCACACTCAGTAATCCCCCCCACACTCAGTAATCCCCCCCTCTCAGTAATCCCCCCCACACTCAGTAATCCCCCCCACTCAGTAATCCCCCACACTCAGTAATCCCCCCCACTCAGTAATCCCGCCCACTCAGTAATCCCCCCCACTCAGTAATCCCCCCCACTCAGTAATCTCCCCCACACTCAGTAATCCCCCCACTCAGTAATCTCCCCCACACTCAGTAATCCCCCCCACTCAGTAATCCCCCCCACACAGTAATCCCCCCACTCAGTAATCTCCCCCACACTCAGTAATCCCCCCCAATCAGTAATCCCCCACACACTCAGTAATCCCCCCCATTCAGTTATCCCCCCCCCACACTCAGTAATCCCCCCCACTCAATAATCCCCTCCACACTCAGTAATACCCCCCCACACTCAGTAATACACGCCCACACTCAGTAATCCCCCTCACTCAGTAATGCCCCCCACTCAGTAATCCCCCCCACTCAGTAATCCCCCCCCATTCAATAATGCCCCCCACACTCAGTAATCCCCCCACACTCAATAATCCCCCCCACACTCAGTAATCCCCCCCACACTCAGTAATTCCCCCCCCACTCAGTAATGCCACTCAATCAATAATCCCCCCCAACTCAGTAATCCCCCCCACTCAGTAATCCCCCCCACTCAGTAATCCCCCCCACTCAGTAATCTCCCCCCACTCACTAATCCCCCCTACTCAGTAATCCCCCCCACTCAGTAATCCCCCCTGCTCAGTAATCCCCCCACTCAGTAATCCCCCCACTCAGTAATCCCCCCCACACAGTAATCCCCCCCCCACTCAGTAATTCCCCCCCACTCAGTAATCCCCCCACTCATTAATCCCCCCACTCAGTAACCCCCCCACACTCAGTAATCCCCCCACTCAGTAATCCCCCCTACTCAGTAATCCCCCCACTCAGTAATCCCCCCCGCTCATTAATCCCCCCCACTCATTAATCCCCCCTACACTCAGTAATCCCCCCCACTGAGTAATCCCCCCCACTCAGTAATCCCCCCCACACTCAGTAACCCACCCCCCAGACTCAGTAATCCCCCCTACACTCAGTAATCCCCCCCACTGAGTAATCCCCCTCACTCAGTCATCACCCCCCACACTCAGTAACCCTCCCCCCAGACTCAGTAATCCCCCCACACTCAGTAATCCCCCCCACTCAGTAATCCCCCACACTCAGTAATCCCCCTCTACACTCAGTAACCTCCGCCCCCACTCAGTAATCCTCCCCACTCAGTAATCTCCCCCCACTCAGTAACCGCCCCCCCACTCAGTTATCCCCCCCACTCAGTAATCCCCCCCCACTCAGTAATCCCCCCCACTCAGTCATCCCCCCCCACTCAGTAATCCCCCCCACTCAGTAATCTCCCCCCACTCAGTAATCCCCCCTACTCAGTAATCCCCCCCACTCAGTAATCCCCCCACTCAGTAATCCCCCCCACACAGTAATCCCCCCCCCCACTCAGTAATTCCCCCCCACTCAGTAATCCCCCCACTCATTAATCCCCCGACTCAATAATCCCCCCACACTCAGTCATCCCTCCACTCAGTAATACCCCCCACTCAGTAATCCCCCCCACTCAGTAATCCCTCCACTCAGTAATCCCCCCCACACTCAGTAATCCCCCCCACTCATTAATCCCCCCCACACTCAGTAATCCCCCCACTCAGTAATCCCCCCCACTCAGTAATCCCACCACTCAGTAATCCCCCCCGCTCATTAATCCCCCCCACTCATTAATCCCCCCCACACTCAGTAATCCCCCACACTCAGTAACCCCCCCCACTCAGTAATCCCATTCACACTCAGTAATCCCCCCCACTCAGTAATCCCCCTACTCAGTAATCCCCCCCACTCAGTAACCACCTCCACACTCAGTAATCCCCCCAACTCAGTAATCCCCCCCCACTCAGTAATCTCCCCACACTCAGTAACCCCCCCCCCACTCAGTAATCCCCCCACACTCAGTAATCCCCCCCACTCAGTAATCCCCCCACTCAGTAATCCCCCCCACTCAGTAATCCCCCCCACACTCAGTAATCCCCCCCACTCAGTAATCCCCACCACTCAGTAATCCCGCCCACACAGTAATCCCCCCCACACTCAGTAACTCCCCCCCACACAGTAATCCCCCCACTCAGTAATCCCCCACTCAGTAATCCCCCCACACTCAGTAATTCCTCCACTCAGTAATCCCCCCCGCTCAGTAATCCCCCCCACTCATTAATCCCTCCACTCAGTAATCCCCCCACACTCAGTAATCCCCCCCCACTCATTATACCCCCCACACTCAGTAATCGCCCCCACTCAGTAATCCCCCCCACTCAGTAATCCCCCCACTCAGAAATCCCCCACCGCTCATTAATCCCCCCCACTCATTAATCCCCCCTACACTCAGTAATCCCCCCCACTGAGTAATCCCCCCCCACTCAGTAATCCCCCTCACACTCAGTAATCCCCCTCACTCAGTCATCTCCCCCCACACTCAGTAACCCCCCCCCCAGATTCAGTAATCCCCCCCACACTCAGTAATCCCCCCCACTCAGTAATCCCCCACACTCAGTAATCCCCCTCTACACTCAGTAACCTCCGCCCCCACACTCAGTAATCCCCCCCACTCAGTAATCTCCCCCACACAGTAATCCCCCCCACTCAGTAATCTCCCCCACACTCAGTAATCCCCCCCCACTCAGTAATCCCCCACACACTCAGTAATCCCCCCCATTCAGTAATCCACCCCCACACTCAGTAATCCCCCCCACTCAATAATCCCCTCCACACTCAGTAATACCACCCCACACTCAGTAATACACGCCCACACTCAGTAATCCCCCTCACTCAGTAATGCCCCCCACTCAGTAATCCCCCCCACTCAGTAATCCCCCCCCACTCAATAATGCCCCCCCACACTCAGTAATCCCCCCCACACTCAATAATCCCCCCCACACTCAGTAATCCCCCCCACACTCAGTAATCCCCCCCCACTCAGTAATGCCTCTCAATCAATAATCCCCCCCACTCAGTAATCCCCCCCACTCAGTAATCCCCCCCCACTCAATAATCCCCCCCACTCAGTAATCTCCCCCCACTCAGTAATCCCCCCCTACTCAGTAATCCCCTCCACTCAGTAATCCCATCCCACTCAGTAATCCCCCCCCCACACAGTAATCCCCCCCACTCAGTAATTCCCCCCCACTCAGTAATCCCCCCACTCAGTAATCCTCCCACACAGTAATCCCCCCCACACTCAGTAATCCCTCCACTCAGTAATCCCCCCCACTCAGTAATCCCCCCCACTCAGTAATCCCCCCCACTCATTAATCCCTCCACTCAGTAATCCCCCCCACACTCAGTAATCCCCCCCACTCAGTAATCCCCCCCACTCAGTAATCCCCCCACTCAGTAATCCCCCCCCGTTCATTAATCCCCCCCACTCATTAATCCCCCCCACTCAGTAACCCCCCCACTCAGTAATCCCCCCCACACTCAGTAATCCCCCCACTCAGTAATCCCCCCAATCAGTAATCCCCCCCACTCAGTAACCACCTCCACACTCAGTAATCCCCCCAACTCATTAATCCCCCCCCACTCCGTAATCTCCCCACACTCAGTAATCTCCCCCCACTCAGTTATCCCACCCACTCAGTAATCCCCCCCACTCAGTAATCCCCCCCCACACAGTAATCCCCCACACTCAGCAATTCCCCCCCACTCAGTAATCCCCCCACTCAGTAATCCCCCCACTCAGTAATCCCCCCCACACTCAGTAATCCCTCCACTCAGTAATCCCCCCCAATCAGTAATCCCCCCCACTCATTAATCCCTCCACTCAGTAATCCCCCCCACACTCAGTAATCCCCCCCCACTCATTAATCTCCCCCACACTCAGTAATCCCCCCCACTCAGTAATCCCCCCCACTCAGTGATCCCCCCACTCAGTAATCCCCCCCGCTCATTAATCCCCCCCACTCATTAATCCCCCCCACATTCAGTAATCCCCCCCACTCAGTAATCCCCCCACTCAGTAATCCCCCCCCACACTCAGTAATCGCCCCCACTCAGTAATCCCCCCCACTCAGTAATCCCCCCCACTCAGTAACCACCTCCACACTCAGTAATCCCCCCCACTCAGTAATCTCCCCCCCCACTCAGTAATCTCCCCACACTCAGTAATCTCCCCCCACTCAGTAACCGCCACCTCCCCACTCAGTTATCCCCCCCACTCAGTAATCACCCCTCCCCCGCTCATGTTATCCCCCTGCTCAGTAATCCCCCCCACTCAGTAATCACCCACACTCAGTAATCCCCCTCGACACTCAGTAACCTCCCGCCCACTCAGTAATTCCCCCCACTCAGTAATCTCCCCCCACTCAGTAACCGCCCCCGCCAACTCAGTAATCCCCCCCACACTCAGTAACCTCCCCCCACTCAGTAATCCCCCCCCTGTCAGTAATCCACCCCCCCCCACTCAGTAACCACGCCACACTCAGTTATCACCCCCACTCAGTAATCTCCCCCCAACTCAGTAATCCCCCCCACACTCAGTAATCCCCCCCCACTCAGTAATCTCCCTCCACACTCAGTAATCCCCCCCCACTCAGTAATCTCCCCACACTCAGTAATCCCCCCCACACACTCACTAATCCCCCACCCACTCAGTAATCCCCCCCACTCAGTAATCCCCCCCCACTCAGTAATCCCCCCCACTCAGTCATCCCCCCCACAATCAGTAATCTCCCCCCACACTCAGTAATCCACCCCACTCAGTAATCCTCCTCACTCAGTAATCCTCCCCACTCAGTAATCCCCCCCCACTCAGTAATCCCCCCACACTCAGTAATTATCCCCACTCAGTAATCCCCCCCCTCAGTAATCCCCCCCCCCACTCAGTAATCCCCCCACACTCAGTAATTCCCCCCCACTCAGTAATCCTTCCCACTCAGTAATCCTCCCCACTCAGTACCCCCCGCACACTCAGTAATCCCCCCCACTCAGTAATCCCACCCAATCAGTAATCCCCCCCCACTCAGTAATCCACCCCACTCAGTAATCCCCCCCACTCAGTCATCCCCCCCACAATCAGTAATCTCCCCCCACACTCAGTAATCCACCCCACTCAGTAATCCTCCCCACTCAGTAATCCTCCCCACTCAGTAATCCCCCCCACTCAGTAATCCCCCCACACTCAGTAATTATCCCCACTCAGTAATCCTCCCCACTCAGTAATCCTCCCCACTCAGTAATCCCCCCCCACTCAGTAATCCCCCCACACTCAGTAATTATCCCCACTCAGTAATCCCCCCCCTCAGTAATCCCCCCCCACTCAGTAATCCCCCCACACTCAGTAATTCCCCCCCACTCAGTAATCCTTCCCACTCAGTAATCCTCCCCACTCAGTACCCCCCGCACACTCAGTAATCCCCCCCACTCAGTAATCCCACCCAATCAGTAATCCCCCCCACTCAGTAATCCACCCCACTCAGTAATCCCCCCCACTCAGTAATCCCCCCGACAATCAGTAATCTCCCCCCACACTCAGTAATCCCCCCCACCCAGTCATCCCCCCCACTCAGTAATGCCCCCCACTCAGTAATCCTCCCCACTCAGTAATCCCCCCCACACTCAGTAATCCCCCCCCCACTCAGTAATCCCCCCCACTCAGTAATCCTCCCCACTCAGTAATCCCCCCGCACTCAGTAATCCCCCCCCACTCAGTAATCCCCCCCCACTCAGTAATCCCCCCACACTCAGTAATCCCCACCCTAATTCATCCCCCCCACTCAGTAATCCCCCCCACTCAGTAATCCCCCCCCACTCAGTAATCCCCCCACACTCAGTAATCCCCACCCTAATTCATCCCCCCCACTCAGTAATCCCCCCCACTCAGTAATCCTCCCCACTCAGTAATCCCCCCGCACTCAGTAATCCCCCACACTCAGTATTACCCCCCACTCAGTAATTCCCCCCACACTCAGTAATCCCCCCCACTCAGTAATCCCCCCCACTCAGTAATCCCACCCAACTCAGTAATCTCGCCCCACTCAGTAACCCCGCCACACTCAGTAATCTACCCCCACTCAGTAACCCACCACACACTCAGTAATCCCACCCACTCAGTAATCCCCCCACTCAGTAATCCCCCCATTCAGTAATCCCCCCCACTCAGTAATCTCCCCCCACACTCAGTAATCCCACCCCCCCCAACTCAGTAATCCCCCCCATTCAGTAATCCCCCCCACTCAGTATTCCCCCACACTCAGTAATCCCCCCCATTCAGTAATCACCCCCACACTCAGTAACCACCCTCCACACTCAGTAACCACCCCCCACACTCATTAATCCCCCCCACACTCAGTAATCCCCCCCACTCAGTAATCCCCTCCCCACTCATGTTATCCCCCCACTCAGTAATCGACCCCCACTCTGTAATCCCCCCTCACTCAGTAATCCCCCCCACTCAGTTATCTCCCCCACTCAGTAATCTACCCCCACTCAGTAATCCCCCCCACTCAGTGATCTCCCCTCAAACTCAATAATCCCCCCACACACTCAGTAATCCACCCCACACTCAGTAATCCCCCCCACTCAGTAATCCCCCACACTATCCCCCTCTACACTCAGTAACCTCCGCCCCCACTCAGTAATCCCCCCCACTCAGTAATCTCCCCCCACTCAGTAACCGCCCCTCCCACTCAGTTATCCCCCCCACTCAGTAATCCCCTCCCCACTCATGTTATCCCCCCCGCTCAGTAATCGCACCCCCACTCAGTAATCCCCCCCATTCAGTAATCACCCCTACATTCAGTAACCACCCCCACACTCAGTAATCCCCCACCAGACTCAGTAATGCCCCCACACTCAGTAATCCCCCCCACTCAGTAATCTCGCCCCACTCAGTAACCCCACCACACTCAGTAATCTACCCCCACTCAGTAACCCACCCCACACTCAGTAATCCACCCCACTCAGTAATCCCCCCACTCAGTAATCCCCCCATTCAGTAATCCCCCCCACTCAGTAATCTCCCCCCACACTCAGTAATCCCACCCCCCCAACTCAGTAATCCCCCCATTCAGTAATCCCCCCACTCAGTATTCCCCCACACTCAGTAATCCCCCCCATTCAGTAATCACCCCCACACTCAGTAACCACCCCCCACACTCATTAATCCCCCCCACACTCAGTAATCCCCCCCACACTCAGTAATCCCCCCCACACTCAGTAATCCCCCCCATTCAGTAATCCCCCCCACACTCAGTAACCACCCTCCACACTCAGTAACCACCCCCACACTCATTAATCCCCCCCACACTCAGTAATCCCCCCCACTCAGTAATCCCCTCCCCACTCATGTTATCCCCCCCACTCAGTAATCGACCCCCACTCTGTAATCCCCCCTCACTCAGTAATCCCCCCCCCACTCAGTTATCTCCCCCACTCAGTAATCTACCCCCACTCAGTAATCCCCCCCACTCAGTAATCACCCCCACATTCAGTAACCACCCCCACACTCAGTAATCCCCCCCACTCAGTAATCCCCCACACTATCCCCCTCTACACTCAGTAACCTCCGCCCCCACTCAGTAATCCCCCCCACTCAGTAATCTCCCCCCACTCAGTAACCGCCCCTCCCACTCAGTTATCCCCCCCACTCAGTAATCCCCTCCCCACTCATGTTATCCCCCCACTCAGTAATCGACCCCCACTCTGTAATCCCCCCTCACTCAGTAATCCCCCCCACTCAGTTATCTCCCCCACTCAGTAATCTACCCCCACTCAGTAATCCCCCCCACTCAGTGATCTCCCCTCAAACTCAATAATCCCCCCACACACTCAGTAATCCACCCCACACTCAGTAATCCCCCCCACTCAGTAATCCCCCACACTATCCCCCTCTACACTCAGTAACCTCCGCCCCCACTCAGTAATCCCCCCCACTCAGTAATCTCCCCCCACTCAGTAACCGCCCCTCCCACTCAGTTATCCCCCCCACTCAGTAATCCCCTCCCCACTCATGTTATCCCCCCCGCTCAGTAATCGCACCCCCACTCAGTAATCCCCCCCATTCAGTAATCACCCCTACATTCAGTAACCACCCCCACACTCAGTAATCCCCCACCAGACTCAGTAATGCCCCCACACTCAGTAATCCCCCCCACTCAGTAATCTCGCCCCACTCAGTAACCCCACCACACTCAGTAATCTACCCCCACTCAGTAACCCACCCCACACTCAGTAATCCACCCCACTCAGTAATCCCCCCACTCAGTAATCCCCCCATTCAGTAATCCCCCCCACTCAGTAATCTCCCCCCACACTCAGTAATCCCACCCCCCCAACTCAGTAATCCCCCCATTCAGTAATCCCCCCACTCAGTATTCCCCCACACTCAGTAATCCCCCCATTCAGTAATCACCCCCACACTCAGTAACCACCCCCCACACTCATTAATCCCCCCCACACTCAGTAATCCCCCCCACACTCAGTAATCCCCCCCACACTCAGTAATCCCCCCCATTCAGTAATCCCCCCCACACTCAGTAACCACCCTCCACACTCAGTAACCACCCCCACACTCATTAATCCCCCCCACACTCAGTAATCCCCCCACTCAGTAATCCCCTCCCCACTCATGTTATCCCCCCCACTCAGTAATCGACCCCCACTCTGTAATCCCCCCTCACTCAGTAATCCCCCCCCCACTCAGTTATCTCTCCCCCACTCAGTAATCTACCCCCACTCAGTAATCCCCCCCACTCAGTAATCACCCCCACATTCAGTAACCACCCCCACACTCAGTAATCCCCCCCACTCAGTAATCCCCCACACTATCCCCCTCTACACTCAGTAACCTCCGCCCCCACTCAGTAATCCCCCCCACTCAGTAATCTCCCCCCACTCAGTAACCGCCCCTCCCACTCAGTTATCCCCCCCACTCAGTAATCCCCTCCCCACTCATGTTATCCCCCCCGCTCAGTAATCGCCCCCCCACTCAGTAATCCCCCCCATTCAGTAATCACCCCCACATTCAGTAACCACCCCCACACTCAGTAATCCCCCACCAGACTCAGTAATGCCCCCACACTCAGTAATCCCCCCACTCAGTAATCCCCCCCACTCAGTAATCCCCCACACTCAGTAATCCCCCCCACTCAGTAATCCACCCTCACTCAGTAATCCCCCCCACACTCAGTAACCACCCCCCACACTCATTAATCCCCCCCACACTCAGTAATCCCCCCCACACTCAGTAATCCCCCCCATTCAGTAATCCCCCCCCACACTCAGTAACCACCCTCCACACTCAGTAACCACCCCCCACACTCATTAATCACCCCCACACTCAGTAATCCCCCCCACTCAGTAATCCCCTCCCCACTCATGTTATCCCCCCACTCAGTAATCGACCCCCACTCTGTAATCCCCCCTCACTCAGTAATCCCCCCCACTCAGTTATCTCCCCCACTCAGTAATCTACCCCCACTCAGTAATCCCCCCCACTCAGTAATCTCCCCTCAAACTCAATAATCCCCCCACACACTCAGTAATCCACCCCACACTCAGTAATCCCCCCCACTCAGTAATCCCCCACACTATCCCCCTCTACACTCAGTAACCTCCGCCCCCACTCAGTAATCCCCCCCACTCAGTAATCTCCCCCCACTCAGTTACCGCCCCTCCCACTCAGTTATCCCCCCCACTCAGTAATCCCCTCCCCACTCATGTTATCCCCCCCGCTCAGTAATCGCACCCCCACTCAGTAATCCCCCCCATTCAGTAATCACCCCTACATTCAGTAACCACCCCCACACTCAGTAATCCCCCACCAGACTCAGTAATGCCCCCACACTCAGTAATCCCCCCCACTCAGTAATCTCGACCCACTCAGTAACCCCGCCACACTCAGTAATCTACCCCCACTCAGTAACCCACCCCACACTCAGTAATCCACCCCACTCAGTAATCCCCCCACTCAGTAATCCCCCCATTCAGTAATCCCCCCCACTCAGTAATCTCCCCCCACACTCAGTAATCCCACCCCCCCAACTCAGTAATCCCCCCCATTCAGTAATCCCCCCCACTCAGTATTCCCCCACACTCAGTAATCCCCCCCATTCAGTAATCACCCCCACACTTAGTAACCACCCCCCACACTCATTAATCCCCCCCACACTCAGTAATCCCCCCCACACTCAGTAATCCCCCCCACACTCAGTAATCCCCCCCATTCAGTAATCCCCCCCACACTCAGTAACCACCCTCCACACTCAGTAACCACCCCCACACTCATTAATCCCCCCCACACTCAGTAATCCCCCCCACTCAGTTATCTCCCCCACTCAGTAATCTACCCCCACTCAGTAATCCCCCCCACTCAGTGATCTCCCCTCAAACTCAATAATCCCCCCACACACTCAGTAATCCACCCCACACTCAGTAATCCCCCCCACTCAGTAATCCCCCACACTATCCCCCTCTACACTCAGTAACCTCCGCCCCCACTCAGTAATCCCCCCCACTCAGTAATCTCCCCCCACTCAGTAACCGCCCCTCCCACTCAGTTATCCCCCCCACTCAGTAATCCCCTCCCCACTCATGTTATCCCCCCCGCTCAGTAATCGCACCCCCACTCAGTAATCCCCCCCATTCAGTAATCACCCCTACATTCAGTAACCACCCCCACACTCAGTAATCCCCCACCAGACTCAGTAATGCCCCCACACTCAGTAATCCCCCCCACTCAGTAATCTCGCCCCACTCAGTAACCCCACCACACTCAGTAATCTACCCCCACTCAGTAACCCACCCCACACTCAGTAATCCACCCCACTCAGTAATCCCCCCACTCAGTAATCCCCCCCATTCAGTAATCCCCCCCACTCAGTAATCTCCCCCCACACTCAGTAATCCCACCCCCCAACTCAGTAATCCCCCCATTCAGTAATCCCCCCACTCAGTATTCCCCCACACTCAGTAATCCCCCCCATTCAGTAATCACCCCCACACTCAGTAACCACCCCCCACACTCATTAATCCCCCCCACACTCAGTAATCCCCCCCACACTCAGTAATCCCCCCCACACTCAGTAATCCCCCCCATTCAGTAATCCCCCCCACACTCAGTAACCACCCTCCACACTCAGTAACCACCCCCACACTCATTAATCCCCCCCACACTCAGTAATCCCCCCCACTCAGTAATCCCCTCCCCACTCATGTTATCCCCCCCACTCAGTAATCGACCCCCACTCTGTAATCCCCCCTCACTCAGTAATCCCCCCCCCACTCAGTTATCTCCCCCACTCAGTAATCTACCCCCACTCAGTAATCCCCCCCACTCAGTAATCACCCCCACATTCAGTAACCACCCCCACACTCAGTAATCCCCCCCACTCAGTAATCCCCCACACTATCCCCCTCTACACTCAGTAACCTCCGCCCCCACTCAGTAATCCCCCCCACTCAGTAATCTCCCCCCACTCAGTAACCGCCCCTCCCACTCAGTTATCCCCCCCACTCAGTAATCCCCTCCCCACTCATGTTATCCCCCCCGCTCAGTAATCGCCCCCCCACTCAGTAATCCCCCCCATTCAGTAATCACCCCCACATTCAGTAACCACCCCCACACTCAGTAATCCCCCACCAGACTCAGTAACGCCCCCACACTCAGTAATCCCCCCACTCAGTAATCCCCCCCACTCAGTAATCCCCCACACTCAGTAATCCCCCCCACTCAGTAATCCACCCTCACTCAGTAATCCCCCCCACACTCAGTAACCACCCCCCACACTCATTAATCCCCCCCACACTCAGTAATCCCCCCCACACTCAGTAATCCCCCCCATTCAGTAATCCCCCCCCACACTCAGTAACCACCCTCCACACTCAGTAACCACCCCCCACACTCATTAATCACCCCCACACTCAGTAATCCCCCCCACTCAGTAATCCCCTCCCCACTCATGTTATCCCCCCACTCAGTAATCGACCCCCACTCTGTAATCCCCCCTCACTCAGTAATCCCCCCCACTCAGTTATCTCCCCCACTCAGTAATCTACCCCCACTCAGTAATCCCCCCCACTCAGTAATCTCCCCTCAAACTCAATAATCCCCCCACACACTCAGTAATCCACCCCACACTCAGTAATCCCCCCCACTCAGTAATCCCCCACACTATCCCCCTCTACACTCAGTAACCTCCGCCCCCACTCAGTAATCCCCCCCACTCAGTAATCTCCCCCCACTCAGTTACCGCCCCTCCCACTCAGTTATCCCCCCCACTCAGTAATCCCCTCCCCACTCATGTTATCCCCCCCGCTCAGTAATCGCACCCCCACTCAGTAATCCCCCCCATTCAGTAATCACCCCTACATTCAGTAACCACCCCCACACTCAGTAATCCCCCACCAGACTCAGTAATGCCCCCACACTCAGTAATCCCCCCCACTCAGTAATCTCGACCCACTCAGTAACCCCGCCACACTCAGTAATCTACCCCCACTCAGTAACCCACCCCACACTCAGTAATCCACCCCACTCAGTAATCCCCCCACTCAGTAATCCCCCCATTCAGTAATCCCCCCCACTCAGTAATCTCCCCCCACACTCAGTAATCCCACCCCCCCAACTCAGTAATCCCCCCCATTCAGTAATCCCCCCCACTCAGTATTCCCCCACACTCAGTAATCCCCCCCATTCAGTAATCACCCCCACACTTAGTAACCACCCCCCACACTCATTAATCCCCCCCACACTCAGTAATCCCCCCCACACTCAGTAATCCCCCCCACACTCAGTAATCCCCCCCATTCAGTAATCCCCCCCACACTCAGTAACCACCCTCCACACTCAGTAACCACCCCCACACTCATTAATCCCCCCCACACTCAGTAATCCCCCCCACTCAGTAATCCCCTCCCCACTCATGTTATCCCCCCCAC
The DNA here is from genome assembly GCF_044704955.1 of Pristiophorus japonicus. Lineage (NCBI taxonomy): Eukaryota > Metazoa > Chordata > Chondrichthyes > Pristiophoridae > Pristiophorus > Pristiophorus japonicus. Next base: position 70,147 of record NW_027251055.1, read on the forward strand.
TCAGTAATCGACCCCCACTCTGTAATCCCCCCTCACTCAGTAATCCCCCCCCCACTCAGTTATCTCCCCCACTCAGTAATCTACCCCCACTCAGTAATCCCCCCCACTCAGTAATCACCCCCACATTCAGTAACCACCCCCACACTCAGTAATCCCCCCCACTCAGTAATCCCCCACACTATC